>NC_041384.1:685479615-685496541 GCF_002162155.2 Triticum dicoccoides
AAAACAAAAAAACTGAAAAAAATGAAAATAGCAACAATAAGTATTTTGTTGTAAGTAGAAACAAAATAAAATAAATAAAGCAACAAAGAAAACAAAAAAACAAAAAAAGTGTTTTCAAATTTGAAAACTAATGGCACTAACAGAAAGTTTATAATTTTTCTAAAACTAAAAGCAAAAAGAATTAAAAAATAAAGCAAAAAACAAAAGAAAATAAATAATGCAGAAAACAAAACAAAAAAACTGGAAAAAAATTAAATATAGCAACAATAAGTATTTTGTTGTAAGTAGAAACAAAAAAAACAAAAAAACAAAAAAAGTGCCACCTACTGGGCACCCACGGCCTGAATACGACTAGAAACACTACCATGGGCCAGGATTCAGGCCCGCAGGTGGCCCAGTAGGCCCACAGGCACACATTGCATGGTTAGGTCCGAAAGCCTGCTTTAGAGAGGAGCTCGAGAGGGAAGGCACACCGCACCTTATAAACAGGTGCGGCTCCCTCTCAACTAGCAAGGCGGGACTAAACATTTGGGCGCGGGGCAGCAAAAGGGCTTTGGTCCCGGTTGGTGGCACCAACCGGGACTAAAGGGGGGCATTGGTCATGGTTCGTGGCACCAACCGTGACCAATGCCCCCCTTTAATCCCGGTTGTTGCCACCAACCGGGACCAAAGAAAAGAGGCCTTTGGTCCCGGTTGGTGGCACCAACCGGGACTAAAGGGGGGCAATGGTCACGGTTGGTTCCACGAAACGTGACCAATGCGCCGTCTATATAAGCAAGACTTGTGAAAAATTTCGTTCAGTTCTTCGATCGCGCCCCGACGACGCCGCCAGGCTGCCACTCTGTGCCTCGCCGTCGCCGTTGTCGCCCTGCCTCCGACGCCGTCGCCACCCCACGCCGCCCCGACGCCATCGCCGCGCGCCATCCCGCGCCGTCGCGGTCTCTCCGCGCCGCCCTAACGCCGTCGCCTCCCCGCATCGTGCCCCGACGCCGTCGCCGCCACGCCTCTGCCTCGCCGTCGCCTCTGCCTCGCCGCGCCCCAGCTGCCCCGCGCCGCCGTCGCCTCTGCCTCGCTGTGGTCTAGGCAGGCACCGCCCCCCTCTTCCCCCTTTTTTTGCAAACACATATATGTTTTTTTTCTGCAGATTATATGTATATGTATGAGTATATGTATGAGTATATGATGATGTATGAGTATATGTATGTGCTGAAAAGATAGATTTTTAGAAAAAATACTATTTTTCTGTTGATGATATGATGATGTTTTTTTCATATATGCATTTTTTCATATATGTATTAATTTTTTTAATTGTTAGTAGATATCGATTTTAGGTTAGTGCATTTTATCACTGATTTTAGGTTAGTTGATCGATTTAGTGCATTTTATGTTTGTTGCATTTTAGGTTAGTGCATTTGCTAAGTGATATTAAGAAAGGAAGGAAAAGAAGGATAGGAAAGAAGAAAATAAGAAGAGGAAAGAAAGAACAAGAGGAGAGGAAGAAAAGGAGAAATAAATAAGAAGAAGAAAAAAGAAGAAAAAGAAGAGGAGAAGAAGAAAGGAATAGTGGAGAAGAAGAGAAAATAGAATATTCTATTTTCTCTTCTTCTCCACTATTCCTTTCTTCTTCTCCTCTTTTTTTTTCTTTTTTTTCTTCGATCTTCTCCTCTAGCTATTCCTTTCTTCGAGGGTTCTATAGGGTCGAGGGATCGAGGGTCGAGGGTTCCAGGGTCGTCTAGGGGTCGAGGGTTCCAGGGTCGTCGAGGGTTCCAGGGTCGTCGAGGGTTCGAGGGGTCGAGGATCGCCGAGGGGTTGAGAGACGTTTCCTAGTGTCAAAGTATTGAAGAAATCCATGGCTTCATCATTAGCCAGAAGTAACCAGGGCATGACGAAGTCCTCCAAAGTTATTTTGGAATGGTGTCCCGGATAGGATAATTTGCCTTTTTGTATGAATTTCAGCAAAGGCCTTCCAAATAACGATATTTGGAAGGTTCTTGCTGAACTTTGTACCAAAAAGCAAATTATCTTATCTGGGACTCCGTTCCAAAATAACTTTGGAGACCTTCGTACCATCATGCACCTGTTACTTTCGCCTAATGATGAAGACATGGTTTTGTTGAATCCTTTGACACTAGGCAACCTCCCGACCCCTCGGCGATCCTCTCGAACATGAGAGGAAGAAGAGGATAAAAAAAGAAGAGGAAGAAGAAAAAAAGAGGAGAAGAAAGAACTCCTCTATTCTTTCTTCTCCTCTTTTTCTTCTTCTTCCTCTTTTTTTTATCGGGAACGAGGGTCGCCGAGGGTCGCCGAGCGGTAGAGGAGAAACCCTAAATAGAAAGTATTGTCGGTGTGAGATACATGAACCGTCAGTGTCGGACACTACATCCACGTCCCACAAGTGGCGCGGGCTTCGACGCCCACGTCACTTGTGGGACGTGGCTGTAGTGTCTGACACCGATGGCCACATGTATCTCACACCCACGATACTTGCTATTTAGGGTTTCCTCTACCGTTCGGCGACCCTGACCCTCGACGACCCTCGTTCCCGATAAAATAAAGAGGAAGAAGAAGAAAAAAAAAGAGAAGAAGAGAAGAAGAAGAAGAAAAAGAGGAGAAGAATTCTCTTTATTTTCTTCTTCTTCTCCTCTTTTTTTTTCTTCTTCTTCTCTTCTTCTCTTTTTTTTCTTCTTCTTCCTCTTTATTTTATCGGAAACGAGGGTCGTCGAGGGTCCCCGAGCGGTAGAGGAGAAACCCTAAATAGAAAGTATTGTCGGTGTGAGATACATGTACCGTCTTTGTTCTTTTTTCTAGCCCTCCGGATCGAGCACAACTTCGGTAAAGAGACGAGGCCCGAAGAAAAAGTTGAGCTCGGATGAAAAGTTTGAGATCATAGCAATCGCGCCCGACGGCCAACCGATTGAACCCCTCCGGACAAAGAGCGCATTTGTTGCTCAGTGCGGGGTTTTGGTTAGGGACAAGATCCCGATCAGCATCCAGCAATGGTTTAAGCCGGCTACAGAAGACCCTGAGGTGTCTTATGTCAATGATATGCAGAAAAATGATCTTTGGACTGAGCTGAAGTCAAATTTCACCCTACCGCCAGAGAATAATCCAGAGAAGCCAGTTAAAGAGCAATTAATCAAGTCTTTTGCTCTTAAGAGGATGGCAGAACTATTCAGGAGGTGGATGAAAGAGCTGAATAAGTTTGTCGAAAATAATGAGACACCAGAATTCAAGGGCAGATATGAGAAGATCAGAGATCACTGGCCCGCATTTGTGGCCCACAAGACATCACAAAACAGTAAGAAGATGTCGGCGACAAACAAGCAAAATGCTGCAAAGAAGAATCATCACCATCGCACGGGGTCAGGTGGCTACCTCGTAGCCCGGCCTAAGTGGGCCAAGACTGATAATGATCTGGTTGATGAAGGGATCGAACCAGAGACAATTAACTGGCCAGACCATTGCCGGACTTGGTTCTTTGGGGATGGCGGAACCTTTGACCCTGTAACAGGGAAGTGCATTTGGACGAATGATCAAATGGACATACCAGTCAGGAAGCTTCAGCACTATATCGAAGCAGTGCAGCAAGGGACGTTCTTTCCAGACAGAGAGAACGACGAGCTCACAATGGCCCTTGGGAATCCTGAGCACCTTGGACGGACACGAGGCACGCCAGGCTCCATTCCGTGGAAGGTTGGATTTCCGGACGCAGGCGGTTACAAATCCCATGAGAGGAGGAAAAAAGTGCAGCAGACCCAAATGCAGGCGCTGCAAGAAAGGGTACAAGCAATAGAGGAACGAGAAGCAAATCGCAGCAAACGTACTGCCGAAGCTTCCCCCGAAGCTACCCCGCCATCTCAGCGGAGAAGCAGCGTGGCTTCCACCGAGCTGCTTCATCTGGAGCATGCCTTGACGGCTCCTTCCAGCTATCCCGTGGATGCTATCACGGAGTCTCAAAATTGCCACCTTATGACGCAATGGATGAATTTGAAGGTCAAGGCGACTGTTGGCTCTGTTTATCCTACTGAACCCGGCGCAACTTTGCACTGCCGGCCGATTCCAGAGGGATATGCTAGGGTGATGGTGGATGAAATAACGGAGGGATTTGAGGACCTCCAGCTTTACCACCCTACCGGTGAAGGGGACACTAGGCTGGGGTCTGCTCTGAAGACTCCATGCCTATGGCGGAAGGAGCTCATCAACCTTCCGAACTGGACGCCTCCGCCTCCTCCTCCTCCGGCAAGTCAGGGCACTCCACCTCCTCCACCGCCTCCTCCTCTAGCGAGTCAGGGCACTCCGCCTCCTCCACCGCCTCCTCCTCCGGCGAGTGACGATCAGGGCACTCGGCCGGCTCCTTCTCCAGGGCGTGGCGGCACTCCGCCTCCTTCTCCGCCTGCGCCGACGTGCCCGAGCAGCCAGCCTCCTCCTTCTCTGCCTCGTCAGCAAGGGAGGAAGAGACCTGGCGCCGCTCCGGCTGCTCCGGCGCGTCGTAGTCCTTCTCCTCCGCCTCGTAAGCAAGTAAAGAAGACAACCGCTCCGTCTGCTCGGCTGGCATCTAGCAGTACAGCCAGAGGTGGGAGGACATACAGATTTGGTCCTTCTCTAAAGACTCCAGAGAAGTTACCATACGAGAGGACCCCGGAGGAGAACGCCGAGATCGCATGAACCGAAGTGGATGACTGGTTTCAAGGGTTGAAAGCAAAGAGACATCCACTTCCGGAGGAGAAGGTAGATCCGGTGAAAGCGAAGCGCACTCTGGCTGCCCTGACAAAACCACCCAAGTCTCCGCCGAAAGGAAACTATGAGCGCATTATTGGAAAGGAATTTGCCGAAGCGGAGCGGTTGGGAAGTACTGTCAGTGATCAAAGGCTGAAAGAACGACGAGCTGGGAAACAAATTGCCCAGCTCGGCGAACAAGCGAAGCAATCGTGCCCCCCGCTCAAGGTGCCTAGCGACAACGTCGCTAATGATCCGAGGATGGTGCCCGGTTATAGCAATCTTGTCGATTACCTGCCCAACGATGTACATTATGAACCCATGGAGGTGCAGATACAAAGATATGAGTACGGGAAGCCTCTTGTCAAAGATGAAAGATCTCTATCAACGATGATGCAAAGATTGCATGATTGGTACTTGAAAATCTGCAGAGACTCTGGGGGAGGAGTACTTTGTATGTGAAAGTTAAAAAGGAGCATGACCTCGTTGGAATTGAACTATTGCCTGTTCCATTTGAGGAGTTCTTTTAGTTTTTCAATCAATTGGCCCTCGATAAAACAACGGTCGCCTGCTACTGTCTGTAAGTAGTACTACTTCGGTCATTAAGTCTCTCTATATAGCTCAGCTCTTTCATTGCATGTATTTATAATCATCCTCACTATATTATGCAGATTGAAGATCGCCGAATTGAAGAAAAGACAAGTCGGTGATATTGGGTTCATTAACACATATCTCATAGATGCAACTCAGGTTAAATTTCATGCCGCAGCTACCGAGGCCAACTTGCTACAATCGTTGGTAATAAATGAAAACAAAGATATAATACTCTTTCCTTACAACTTCAAGTGAGTGTTACTGTCTTGTGCGTATTCGGTTTCCCTTATATATTAGTCAAGGTTATAGTAATGTAATTGATGAGTTATGCATGCATGTGCAGTTTCCACCATATTCTCCTAGAGATTAAGCTTGAGCAGGGACTAGTAACCGTCTTAGACTCAAGACGAAAAGATCCCCAGGACTATGCAGACATGACTCAAATACTCGAGAAGTAAGTTAAATCGATCATTATCCACCATATCAGCAACTTTGTTCATTTCCTGATATATCAAGTAATTGTTTTCTTTGTCCGGCAGGGTTTGGAGAAAATTCACCAGAAAATCTCCGGGACTGCCGAAGGAGCTGCAATTTAGACACCCGAAAGTAAGTACTATAGTAGCATGTTCCGCGCATCTACTAGTGATTCAAGCGCTAGTTTCATCAATACCATTTGGCATTCTTGCTTATCAGTTTGATTGACCTCTATTTCTTGTAAAGTGGTTGTGGCAAGAACAAGGGAATGATTTCTATGGACACTACGTTTGCGAGTCCATCCGCCACACGACCTGTGAGCGGGGCTACACTGACGAACAATATGAAGTACGTAAATAACAACATTCACAATTTTATTTTATTACCATCATTTGTGTTGAGTTTCATTCATTCATATATATATGTATTGACCCCCTTCTTTAAATTAGATGTTTCGGAAGCGGGATGAACTCCTAGCACCAGCTCGCATGCGAGCAATTCAAGAGGAATTGGCAGCATTCTTTCTTGACCATGTGATCGCTGAAGACGGAGAATACTATGTGGACCCTGAGTCCGTATGATTATATTTGTAAGAGATAATTATTGTATATATGTAGCCGGTAGTGTCGGATAGATATACGAGAACTTGTTGTTTGACCAATCTCTCGGAGAAGGAGAGGTGGTCGATATCACTTCTCTCTGTATGCATATATGTTCATGACGATCTTGTGTTTCCTTCGTTTGCTTACTAGCTAGCTAGCGTGTCTGGTCTTCTCTATACGTATGTATAGTACATAGCGTCGACCAAGCACGGACATAAGAGAGGACACTTCTCTCTATTAATTATAGCTAGCTAACACAATATATGAAACACCTAAATTAACCCCCCAAAACCCCCAACCTTCCCCCCCTTCAAAAAAAAAACAAAAACCCTAGCCACAGAAATGCTGACGCGTGGATGCCTATTGGTCCCGGTTGGTGCCACCAACCGGGTCCAAAGGGTCTCCTGCCTGGGCTCCGCGCACAGGCCATGTGGAGGCCCATATGTCCCGGTTCTGGATTGAACCGGGACTAAAGGGACAGGGCATTAGTACCGACCCTTTAGTCCCGGTTCCAGAACCAGGACAAAAGGCCCGAACCGGGACAACAGGCCCTTTTTCTACCAGTGTGGCCACGAGGCAGGAGGGCGCGCCCCCACCCTCGTGGGACCCATGGAGCTCCACCGACGTACTTCTTTCGCCTATATATACTCTTATACCCTAGAAACATCAGGGGGATCCATGAAACCATGTTTCCACCGCCGCAACCTTTTGTACCCGTGAGATCCCATCTGGGGGCCTTTTCTGGCGATCTGCCGGAGGGGGAATCGATCATGGAGGGCTTCTACATCAACACCATAGCCTCTCCAATGAAGCGTGAGTAGTTTACCACAGACCTTCTGGTCCATAGTTATTAGCTAGATGGCTTCTTCTCTCTCTTTGATCTTCAATACAAAGTTCTCCTCGATGTTCTTTGAGATCTATTCGATGTAATACTCTTTTGCGGTGTGTTTGCCGAGATCCGATGAATTGTGGGTTTATGAACTTGATTGTCTATGAATATTATTTGGTTCTTCTCTAAATTCTCATATGCATGATTTGATATCTTTGCAGGTCTCTTCGAATTATCGGTTTAGTTTGGCCTACTAGATTGATCTTTCTTGCAATGGGAGAAGTGCTTAGCTTTGGGTTCAATCTTGCGGTGTCCTTTCCCAGTGACAGTAGGGGCAGCAAGGCACGTATTGTATTGTTGCCATCGAGGATAAAAAGATGGGGTTTATTTCATATTGCTTGAGTTTATCCCTCTACGTACATAATGTCATCTTGCTTAATGTGTTACTCTGTTCTTATGAACTTAATACTCAAGATGCATGCTGGATAGCGGTCGATGTGTGGAGTAATAGTAGTAGATGCAGAATCGTTTCGATCTACTTGACACGAACATGACGCCTATATTCATGATCATTGCCTTAGATATCTTCATAACTATGCACTTTTCTATCAATTGCTCGACAGTAATTTGTTCACCCACCGTAATACATGCTATCATGAGAGAAGCCACTAGTGAAACCTACGGCCCCGGGTCTCTTTCTTATTATATTGCATCTCTTTTATTATCGCATCTCGTTTACTATTTTGCAATCTTTACTTTCCAATCTATACAACAAAATACCAAAAATATTTATCTTATTATCTCTATCAAATCTCACTTTCGCAAGTGACCGTGAAGGGATTGACAACCCCTTTATCGCGTTGGTTGCGAGGTTCTTGATTGTTTGTGCAGGTACTAGATGACTTGTGTGTTGTCTCCTACTAGATTGATACCTTGGTTCTCAAAAACTAAGGGAAATACTTACGCTACTTTGCTGCATCACCCTTTCCTCTTCAAGGGAAAACCAACGCATGCTCAAGAGGTAGTAGGACCATTATGTGCCTGTTACTTCCAGCTAATGATGAAGCCATGATTTTCTTGAATCCTTTGACACTAGACAACGTGACATATAGAAGGGTAGATGAGATCAGGAAAAATATGGACCATTTTCTGCACATCTAGAATGGCGCCATTTTGTTAAATCCCTTGTTTTACATTCATGAGAGAGGCAGTCCGGACGTCGTACATTCATGAGAGAACTCCAGTAACTCTTCAACGTGAGGGGGACGTCGATGAACCCCCTCTCGCCCAACCAAACCCTAGAAGCGTTGAGGCCACCCCAAACCCTAGAAGCGTTGCCGAGGCCACCACAAACCCTAGAAGCGTCAAGGCCACCCAAATTTACCAAGTTCAAAGAGTGTTGTCATCGAGGCCATCCCAAACCCTAGAAGCGTTGTCGAGGCCACCCCAAACCATAGAAGCGTCGAGGCCACTAATTAATATTACTTGTTGTGATTAGCTAGCTAGCTAGCTGGGTCTATGTTTGCCACTAATATATACATCTCTCATGTTTGTATATTAATTTCCATGTTGTAATATTTGCAGAAACTATGGATTAAAGAGACTTAGAACAAGATGAGTTGTTGGGGGACATAATCCGCGACAGACGTGATGTCTTGTCATTTCTCAATGACACCAATGGTCTGGAAGGAGAGGAAGAAGGCTTCGGTGATCGAACAACGGAGGAGGAAAGACATGATCATGATGGCTCCGGCGACGGAATGTCGATGGAAGAAGGAGACCGTGATGACAATTCTGGTGACTGAACGGGGGAGGGAGCCGTTGCAAAGTCCGGCGAGGTATATGTATTAATTAAGCCTATGCTGACTAGATAATTGATGCATTAATTGTTTTGGTATGCACATATATTAACTCTTCTTTCTTCCTTTATAGCTCTCCGGATCGAGCCAAACTTCGGTAACGAGACGAGGCCTGAAGAAAAGATTGCGCCAGGATGAAAGGTTCACGATCACAGCAATCTCGGACAATGGCCAACTGATTGAACCTACGCGGACCAAGGGAAGCATTTTCTGCTTAGTACGGGGCTATTGTTAGGGACATCGACCCGATCGGCATCCAGCTATGGAATAAGCCTAAGAACGAAGACCCTCAAGTTCCTTATGTCACCGATAGACAAAAAGATGATCTTTGGACCTCGCTGAAGGCAAATTTCACCCTACCGCCAGAGGAGGATCCGGATAAGCCAGTTATAAAGCCATTGGTCAAGGCGTGTGCTCTTAAGAAGATGACAGATCTATTCAGGAGGTGGAAGAATGAGTTGAAATCAATGTTTGTCGACAAAGGGAAGACTCCAAAATTCACCAACCGATTTGAGAAGATAAGAGATCACTGGCCCGCATTTGTGGCCTACAAGACATCGGACCAGAGTAAGAAGATGTCAGAGACAAACAAGATAAATGTGCAAAGAAGCTGTATCACCATCGCACGGGGTCAAGTGGCTACCGCAAAGCCCGGCTTTTCTGGGACAAAGCTGAGAATGACCTGATTGCTTAAGGGGTTGAACCAGAGACATTGAACTGGCCAGGCCATTCAAGGACTTGGTTCTTCAGGGTTGGGGGAACTTTGGACCCTAAAACAGGGAAGTGTGTTTGGACAGATGAGCAACTTGCAATACCCATCAAGAAGCTTCAG
Source organism: Triticum dicoccoides (assembly GCF_002162155.2). Taxonomy (NCBI): domain Eukaryota; kingdom Viridiplantae; phylum Streptophyta; class Magnoliopsida; order Poales; family Poaceae; genus Triticum; species Triticum dicoccoides. The sequence goes on from NC_041384.1 coordinate 685,489,522, forward strand.
AAGTGTATCGCCGCAGCGCAGCAAGGGACATCCATTCCGGACAGAGAGAATGATGAGATGACCGAGGCCATCGGGAATCCTGGGCACCCTAGACGAACACGAGGCACGCCAGGCTCCATTGCATGGAAGGTTGGGTTTCCCGATGCAGCCGGTTACAAAACATGGGAGAGGAAGAGGAAACTAGAGGTGAGCTCAATGGATAAGCTCAATGCAAGAGTACAAAAGCTAGAGGAACAAGTTGAGAGCCAGCGAGCTGCCGGAGCTACCCCAGAAGCTACCCCCGCCATCTCAGCGGAGAAGCAGCATGGCTTCCACCAAGCTCGTTAAGCAGCCTGACTTCACGGCTCCTAGCTACCCCATGGATGCTATCACGGAGGCTCAACATTGCCAGCTTATGACGAAATGGCAGAACCTCGCCTTGAAGGCGGCTGTTGGCTCTGTTGCACCTCCTCAACCTGACGGAATTTTTCACTGCCATCCGATTCCACATGGCTTTTCTGTTGTGATGGTGGATGAAGTAATGGAGGGATTTGAGGAGATCGAGCTTGACCACCCTACACGTGAAGGGGAGACTCATCTGAGTTATGCTATAAGGACTACATGTCTATGGAGGAAGGAGTACATCAAGCTTCCGAACTGGACGCCTCCGCCTCCTCCTCCTCCTGCGATTCAGGGCACTCTTCCTCCTCCTCCTCCGGTGAGTGATCAAGGAACTCTGCCTCCTTCTACGGCTCCTCCGGCGCGTGAGGCCGGCACTCCGCCTCCTCCTTCACCTCCTCCGGCGCGTCCAAGTAGTCTGCCTCCTCCTCCGCCTCGTCAACAACAACGGAACACAAACGCCGCCGCTCCGGCTCCTGTGGTGCGTCGGAGCACTCTGCCTCCTTCTCTGCCTCGTAAGCAACAACGAAAGAGAGACGCCGCCGCTCCGGCGGCTAGCCGTACAGCCAGAGGCGAGAGGCAATACTGCTATGGTCCATCTCTCAAGGCTCCGGAAAAGTTACCATACGAGAGGACCGTGGAGGAAAACGCGGAGATCTGTGCAGCCCAAGTGAGGATTTTTTTTTGCAAAGAAACCTCCACCTCCGAAGGAGACGATAGATCCGATGAAAGCGAAGCGCACTATCGTTGCCCTGAAGCGACCACCACCGCCTTCGCCGGATGACAACTATGTCCGTGCTCTTAAACAGACATATGAAGATGCGCGCCGGTCGGGAACTACTTCCAGTGATAAAAGGTTAGAAGAACAAAGAAGTGGAAAAAATTCCTTAGCTCGGCTAACAGGCGAACCAATCATGCCCCTCGCTCAAGGTGTCTAGCGATATCGTCGCTAATCTGTCGGGGATGGTGCCCGGTACCAATCCTGCTGATTACCTGGGCGATGATGTACATTTTGAAACAATGAAGGTGGACGAATTCAGATACCAGTACGGGAAGCCTCTCGTCAAAGATGGAAGTCCTACTCTAACAACGATGATGCGAATATTCCATGAATGGTACATGGAAACCTGCAACAAGTCTGGGAAGGATGCTTTGACGATGAGAGTTAAAGAGGAGCACGACTTCATTGGATTGGATCTGATTAATGTTGATTTTGACGAGTTTTTCCAGTTATACAATCAAAACGCCCTCGACAAATCACTTGTGACTTGCTACTGTTTGTAAGTACAACTTCTGTAATTTAGTCTCTATATATAGCTGATAACGCACAAGTATAGGGGATCGCAACAGTTTTCAAGGGTAGAGTATTTAACCCAAATTTATTGATTCGACACAAGGGGAGCCAAAGAATATTCTCAAGTATTAGCAGCTGAGTTGTCAATTTAACCACACCTGGAAACTTAGTATCTGCAGCAAAGTGTTTAGTAGCACAATAATATGATAGTGGTGGTAACAGCAACAAAAGTAAAGACAGCAAAAGTAATGTTTTTGGTATTTTGTAGTGGTTGTAACAGTAGCAGCCGGAAAGTAAATAAGCATAAACCAGTATATGGAAAATCGTAGGCACCGGATCAGTGATGGATAATTATGCCGGATGCGGTTCATCATGTAACAGTCATAACATAGGGTGACACAGAACTAGCTCCAATTCATCAATGTAATGTAGGCATGTATTCCGTATATAGTCATACATGCTTATGGAAAAGAACTTGCATGACATCTTTTGTCCTACCCTCCCGTGGCAGCGGGGTCCTATTGGAAACTTAGGGATATTAAGGCCTTCTTTTAATAGAGAACCGAAACAAAGCATTAGCACATAGTGAATACATGAACTCCTCAAACTACGGTCATCATCGGGAGTGGTCCCGATTATTGTCACTTCGGGGTTGCCGGATCATAACACATAGTAGGTGACTATAGACTTGCAAGATAGGATCAAGAACTCACATATATTCATGAAAACATAATAGGTTCAGATCTGAAATCATGGCACTCGGGCCCTACTGACAAGCATTAAGCATAGCAAAGTCATAGCAACATCAATCTCAGAACATAGTGGATACTAGGGATAAAACCCTAACAAAACTAACTCGATTACATGATAAATCTCATCCAACCCATCACCGTCCAGCAAGCCTACGATGGAATTACTCACGCACGGCGGTAAGCATCATGAAATTGGTGATGGAGGATGGTTGATGATGACGACGGCGACGAATCCCCCTCTCCAGAGCCCCAAACGGACTCCAGATCAGCCCTCCTGAGAGGTTTTAGGGCTTGGCGGCGGCTCCGTATTGTAAAACGCGATGATTTCTTCTCTCTGGTTTTTTTCTCTCCGAAAGCAAATATATAGAGTTGGAGTTGGCGTCGGAGGGTCAACAGGGGGCCCACGAGGTAGGGGGGCGCGCCCCCACCCTCGTGGAAAGGGTGTGGGCCCCTGGTCTTCATATTTGGTGAGGATTTTTTATTGTTTTTCCTAAGACCTCCCGTGGAGTTTCAGGTCATTCCGAGAAAATTTGTTTTCTCCACATAAAACAACACCATGGTAATTCTGCTGAAAACAGTGTCAGTCCGGGTTAGTTCCATTCAAATCATACAAGATAGAGTCCAAAACAAGGGCAAAAGTGTTTGGAAAAGTAGATACGACGGAGACGTATCAATAGCTCAGCTCTTTCATTGCATGTATATATAATTACCCTCACTATATTATGCAGATTGAACATCATTGAATGCAAAAAATCACAAATCTATGACATTGGGTTCATTAACCCAAATGTCATACATGAATGGACGGTTCAAAAGAATGTCACAGAAACCGAGGACAACTTGCTACAATCGTTGCTCAAAAATCAAAACAAAGATAAAATACTCTTTCCTTACAACTTCAAGTGAGTGTTACTGTCTTGTGCATACTCGGTTTCCCTTATTACTCGAGGTTATAGTAATGTAACTGATGAGTTATGCATGCGTGCGCAGCTACCACTTTATTCTCCTAGAGATTAAGCTCGAGCGGGGAGTAGTAACCGTCTTAGATTCGAGACGAAAAGATCCCGGGGACTATGCGGACATGACTCGAATGCTCCAGAAGTAAGTTCAATCGATCATTATCGCACCATATCGGCAACTTTGTTCATTTCCTGATATCAAGTAATTATTTTCTTTGTCTGGCAGGGTTTGGAAAAAGTTCACCATAATTGCTCCGGGACTGCCGACCGAGCTGCGATTTACACACCTGAAAGTAACTAATACTACCTAGTTCCGCACATCTCCCATTGATTCTAGCTAGTTATCAATACCATTTAGCATGCTTGCTTATCAGTTTGATTGACCTCTATTTCTTGTAAAGTGCTTGTGGCAGAAAGCCGGGAATGATTTCTATGGATACTACGTTTGTGAGTTCATCTACAACGCGGCGGCCTCTAATAAGCGGGGCTATTTTGAAAAACAATATGAAGTGCGTAAGCAAAAATATTCACAATTTTATTTTATTGCCATCATTTGTGTTGAGTTTCATTCATACATATGTATTGACCCTCTTCTTCAATTTAGATCTGGCAGATGCGGGATGAACTCCTACCACAAGATCGCATACGATCAATTCAAGAGGAATTGGCGGGATTCTTTCTTGATCAAGTCATCAATCCAGCCGGAGAATACCATGTGGAAATTGACTTAAGATATTAGGGATTGTAAGAGCTCTTATATTGTATATATGTAGCTAGTAGCGTCGGATAGATATACGAAAACTTGTTGTTCGACCAATCTCTCGGAGAAGGAGAGGTCGATCACTTCTCTCTGTATATGTTCATGATGATCTTGTGTACTTAATGGTTCCTTCATTTGCTTACCCAACGTCGACCAGGCACAGAGATAAGAGAGGTCACTTCTCTCTATTAGCTAGCTAACACAATATATGAAACCCCTAAATTAGCCCTCCAACCCCCCTCCCCCCCTTCAAAAAACCCCCCAGCTCCTGAGGTGCTGACGCGTGAATGCTTTTTGGTCCCGGTTGATATTACCAACCAAGACTAAAGTCCCTCCTGCCTGGGCGCCCCGCAGCGGCCGCGTGGAGCATCTTCTGTCCCGGTTCGTAAGCGAACCGGGACTAAAGGTTTTGGGCTTTAGTCCCGGTTTCAGAACCGGGACAAATGGGTCTCTGGAACCGGGACAAATGTGCCTTTTTTCTACTAGTGGATCGTCACACTGAAGACCTATAGCGTTTATGCTCGTGCGCTATGCACACTCTTTTAAGAATTAATGTTTCAAAATGTTATTCATCCGCAAGTTAATGAGTTATAAAAATACCGTGCATATATGCCAGCCTTGATTTAAGTATGTATTTCGAGAATATATATGCAACGCATCTATCGCCAATGTATCTTTGCATTCGTGCATGATGACCATGTATTGTGAGGTCACTACTGCTAAATAGTATATTGGTCAAGATTCTGATCACATGATTAGGCTTAGTTAGTTGATAAAGACAGACATACCTATCATCGAAAAGAGACCTGATTCTTTCATTTTCTTTGGGAAAGAGATACGATTCAATCATAACAATGACAGCTCAAAGAATGTGAGGTCCAATCATTATGGAAGATTACGTCCTATGATGATCGATGGCTTTGCTTATATGTTTATGTTTATCGTTGATTATCCCTTTGTGTCACTGACAGTGGGCTTTGTAGTTCCACTTTAGCAGACCGTTTATAGCAATTAGCTTGTAGGAATGGAGTTGGTGACACCTAGCATCCAGTTAGTAAAGAAGATGCTTGGGTTGGGGGCCCAAAAGTGGCACACATCATCCATCATTTTCGTCTATAGAACTATTGAGACTGAGAAAAGAGAAGGGAGTTTTTTTGGGGGGAAGTTGTATGTGTTAAGCATCGAACATATGTAATACTATGATCTAGCAGAAAAGTTTTGGCTTGCTCATGGGATGAGATGCTGAGTGTAACAAAAACTTTTCACCGTATATAAGGAATAAATACGAAGAAAACTAAAATGTCACTTGTCACTGTATGTATTTATTTTTTGAGGGGACACTTGTCACTGTATGTGCCATGTAGAAACTGCTGATGTCTCCCATGGGCAAACCTACAGAAAAAAAAAGATATTGTTTTTGTAGAATTAATAAAAAATAAATAAATAACTTGTTGACAGTGGGATTTGAACCCACGCCCTTTCAGACACGCCCTTTCAGACCAGAACCTTAATCTGGCGCCTTAGACCAACTAGGCCATATCAGCTTGATTGGTAAAAAATTATAGCTAAATTAATTCATAAGAAAAACACCTCGCGTTTGGCTGTTGGAAAGGTGCTTGTTCTTACCACCATGAACACTAATGATCGCACAGATGGAACTCAATAGCCAGGGATGACGGAGCTGATTTAATGGTGATCGGGTCTAACTGAAAACGAAGCCATGCTCTACAAGCTACTGTACTTGTTAGTACAGCAGAAGAGGACTCTGCTCTACATCAGCAAAGCATCGCATGTGAGGCACACAGAATCAGATGAAGATTACTAGACAGATGGTCTCAGACAGCAAGGCAACGCTTCTCACCAGAGACCAGACCAAACCGATGGCGCCCACAGGCCACAGAGCACGGCCGCCGCATTCATGGCAGCCCCAGCTAGGGGACGCGGCTGCAGCAGCCAGCACGACGACCCTGCCTGCCCCGTCTACCCTAGCTAGCTTAGCTATCTTGTTCTCCCGCCGTCCAGCTGAGCTCCAGAATTCCCGGGTCCGGCTGACTGAACGATCCCAATCAATGCACAGCACTACAGTCAGGCGGTGGATGCATCCACACACAAGACCGGCCACGTCAATGCATACCATGAATCTATCGGCCGATAATGTTATCTTGCCCGCCTCTTCTTTCCGAAAATGGCTGGTCCTCTCCTCTCCCGCCCTCCATCCATGTGCTGCTTGCCGCGCCCGCGCAGAGCACGCATTGCATCTGCCTCATGCGTGGCACAGGGCAGCATTATCGTTGCACACACTAGAACAGTCAAACGGTGCATGCATCCATAGTTCCATACACATGGCTGGGGCTGGCCATGTCAATGTACGTAGGACTGTAGGAGTACCACCATCTACTGCTGCATGCAGGCATGCGTGTAGCGGATAAGGCTATCTTCCACACCTGTTCTTTCCGAACACGGCCATCTCCCTCCCCCCATGTGGTCGCCGCGCAGAGATGTCACACCTGTAAATCTTCCAAGCAGTTTCGTACTGCATCTGGCCAACCATGGGAGAAACGATTGTACACTCAAGTTGCTTCACAAGTTTCAGATCCAGACTAATCATCGACCACAAGGAACCTGCCAGCTTGTCGTGCCGAACATTATTCCCATATCACGTTCACCAACAGGAGAGACTTGGTATCATCATGTTCATTTGTTGACAAAAGTTACAGAGCACTGGATGTACCTTCCATTAATTCCGTCAATGCGATGCTTCCATGATCTTTGACCACCTGGCCGGAGTCAGCCATCGTCTGGAACATCGCTCTTCATTAACATGCCACTGCAGGCAGCTCCCACCGCGCCAGTCACATGTATACCACATAAACAGAT
>NC_041384.1:685496739-685501682 GCF_002162155.2 Triticum dicoccoides
CTCCCTCCAGGGAGTAGATCACTTTTTTTTGTTGACAAAGATGGAGTACATCACATAGGCATGGTTAAATCTTACATAGCAGAGTGACATCCACACCATACTATCTACTCATCTTCAACGTACATGCATACAAACTACAAAAGCAAATCACAGGCCCATGCAGATAAAAATCAGCACCTCTCAGCTCTCATGTCAGTTTGGGCTTTATCAATTTAGCCGGGGGCTGCTTGTGCCTTTCTTCTAAAATTTCTCATGTCAACAAAGTGCTAGGTACTGGACAGATACGAATCTTGACTTCTTGAGTCATCACCATCTCTACTTTGTAGCTGGGAACAAAACCAGGGGGGAGAATAATAGTCACCTCACAAGCTTATCTCAAACAACTTCACAGTTGTAGCTTGTTCCACAATCAGCACCTTCTTCAGCTGAAATGTTCCCTTCTCAACCAGGCAAGCAGTCCTTTTTACCCAGCCAGGACATCAACAGAATTTTTTTAACAGCAAGCTTCAGAATTAGCTGACCATCCCAGCAATCAAATCATCAGATGAACGATCATCTGTTCACTTGTGGAGGATACAAACCGCTTCGAATACACATGCAGAGAGTACAAATACCTACTTGGACACTGGTTTGATTACAAACCATGCATGCTCGCCACAGGCCCACGACTCGACTGACAACTTGTTACATTCACCACTATTCGACAAAGTTTATCCAAAGGGTGTGATGAATTTGAAATAAACCTAGAACCCATCAGGCAAAGGCGACCAGATCACCTTCACCGAGATTAACGCAAAATCAGTCTTAATCTTTCGAGCACTAGACCCGTGGTTGCCAGCATTGAAGAAACAATCACGTTCAGTGGAACTGGATCGCTCTGTACCAACCTTGAACTTCAAGTGTATCCAAGAATCTATCACCACAGCAACCACAGACCTTTTTAAGCTCCGCATCTCACCAATGACGCCATCAAAGAGCCGAATTTCTTCATTCAACCCCCTGGTAAAACAGCCAAGAGACAGATTGAAACTGCTTTGCACTTCTGATATGGCAACTTCTACAGTCGCCTCAATTGCATTTTCAAGACTTGAAAAGGTTATGTCAACTGCACCACAATTGCCATGGATGCGATTCGTGAACACACTACGATTCCGTACGCCCATGTTGCCTAGTATTGATACGCCATCGATCAGTTGTGGATCATGCTTTTCTGGTCCAACAGTCTTGATCCTCATATCGTATTCGATAAAAATATCACCCAGATAATTAATCCCTCGCTTAGGGCCAGCCAAGTTGATGAGAGAACCCTACAAAGTTATTATTATTTAACAGTTGTTTCATATAGAAGTAAGAAACATCCTAAGCACTTCCCTTATGATGTTTTATCTACTTGCAACAACATTTACATAAAAGGGATATTTTACAATTGATGAACAAGCTCTTTATTCTGATACTTCTGAACAGATTAATCACATGGAAGCATCTTTGTTGATAGAAAAGAGATAAGTGGTTGAAATACATGATCGAGAGTACGTAATATCATTCTTCTATGCATGCGATATTGTGAAATGAAAAAGGGGGGTAATTTAAGTAAGGAATAAGTCCATTTAACTCCCTCAGGGCATCGAGGTTAGTCTATAAAATCAGGTACCTGACCTCCCAAGTATTCCATACTGTCTAAATCGTCCACTGGGGTGGCTTTGCCATGTGGTCCACATGGCACATGTGCAAAAACCACCTACAAAACTGCAAGTGGAGGCAATTTAGATGGTGTTTGAATACTTTTGAGAGGTCGAATACCAGGCTAATCTATAAAATCGGGTATCTGACCCCCGAAGTATTCCATACTGTCTAAATCATTCACTGGGGTCGTTTAGGAGGTGTGCTTTGCCCATGCAGTCCACATGGCACATGTGCAAAAACCACCTACAAAACTGCACCTAGGGGCGATTTCGACAGTGTTGAATACTTTTAAGAGGCGGAATACCAGGCTTTATACTTGAAGAGGTTAAGTAGACAAACCTCAATACTTGGGGAGTTAGGTAGACTTATTCATTGAAACAATTGCGGATAAGTATAGAAGTGCACCAGATCCAAAGTAATGGCTCTGGGATCATCCCTGCTAAATTTGACGACATAATTAAGCAATGGATCCAGATTATCCCGCAGTGCTATGTATCCATACAACGCTATTGGCCCACCATCCACATGAATTTTAGCCAGCTTTATTGATACAATTTGTAACATGTGAGTAGGTCCATGCCGCATGCAAGTGCCATTGAAGATGAAGCAATTTGAGGGCTCTGTAAACATCATTGGCTCGAAAATAGCTTCATAAAAAAATACAAGTTATATTGTAACTGGAAATTCATGTAGTAAATAAATACTTGTCATACAAAAGGTAAACATGCTGACAGAGGATTCCATGGCCCTATTGAAAATTTATGTTTACATGTAAGTGGAAACTATCTATGTTATACTAGAAAGTCTGATCCCCTGCCCTTAAAAAAAGGGAAAGTCTGATCCCCTGAGAAGTTTTTTTGAGGAAAACGCAAAGAAAAAGAGAATAATATGTAATCACCTCAGAAAGGAAAAGGACCTTTATGATTTTTATTTTCCTTTGTTTCTCCTTCCACAAATCCTCTTTTAAGTTGATTTTTCTTTCCAATAGTAGATAATTTCACCGTCTTATATGTTTGAAAATATTTTCATAACTTTCCACGACTATTTGCATAGTTTGGTCGGGAACAAGTGGGCCAATTTAACACTTAGGATACAATAATTACATGCTAAAAATAATGAAAACTGATGTAAATAATTCCACCTGACAAATTTGGAATGTAAATATAAATAACATTATGGAGTGATGCAATTTCCAATGAATCACAGCAATGACTAAGACAACGTCTAAAGGCACACCGAATTTTCTTTAAGGCACAGCGGCTAGCTGTCTGCTACTTTTTTGCTTACACCTAACGAATTCATCCCCCGAGTACCCTTTGACGAGATATCCTTTGCTTGGTGGCAATGCACTGGCATTAAACTAGTGAAAGTAAACAAATAAAGCAAAATTGAACTCAAGATTTTAGCAAAGGGTATATCAATTGACCAATATACTGCAAAATGTCTAATACCAACAAAAAGAAGGAAAAGAGGTACCGATCACTTACTCTCACTGCGGTCTGCAATAAGACATTCTCTTTTCCATGAGTGTGTGCGCTTGTATATAGAACCATCACGATACCTGCTCTTCGGAATCACAGCCAGAGGGCGCACACGGTCTAAGGGGTATCGAGACATCAGCGTATCGCAGTTCCCATATTCTTCGTCCTCACTGTCCACGGTTTCTTCCTCATAACCAACAGTTTTCCCCCATGTATCACGTTTGTCATCTATAACCTCGGCATAACATGCCATGGGGTTCCCCTGTTGTGCTCCTTGTCTCCATGTTGTTCATGTTTTGCGTGACGGAAGAATTGATAAGCAGTCGCATGTCTGGTTTACCAGAATCATCCCCTTCCACTTCAGTGGTGCTGGGCCTGCTGGCCATGTTCCGAAATCCAAGAGGAAATCTATCACCAACAACGTATAAAGTCAATCTCAGCACCCGACACAAATAAGATGGTATCACCGATCGGTCAGGGTATCAAAACAGGAATGTAATATGAAGTTCTGAACAAAAGCCTAAAATTGATTATTGTTTTTATTTCCTTTCCGTCTTTTTCTCTCAAACCCTACCCCCAACCAGGGTAAATAAAGGCCCAATTCTGGTCGCGATCCAGATCTAGAATTTTATAGCAACAACTAAAGGCACAATCTTTAGCACGGAGAATAAGAAAACATACCTGGAAACACGACGGACAGTTGGATTGGGAGGCTTACTGGGTGAGAAAACTCGTCGCGCAAGCGCTGGTGGCCACCAGCGAGGCGGGGGAGAGGGCATGAAGGAGTGAAGTGGTCGCGACAGAGAGGAGAGGCGGCGCATCGGGGCAGAAGAAGCGGCAACGTCAGGGCTTCGGAGGAGACGAAGAATCGAGCTGAAGATTTGCATCTGAGCACTTAGCGGCGCCGGGTAAGGCCAACTCCACCGCGCGACCCTATCCTGTCCGCCCCCGTTCGTTTGGGGTAAAAGAGACAAACGAGACGGCCCAGCGCGCGGGCGCAAATGGACTTTTGTCCGCTTTGTGTCCGCTTTCGACCCATCCCCGGTCCTAGTTTGCGCCGGTTTGAGGGTGAAACGGACAGCGCGCGGACGGGCGGGACGCGCGCGCTTGTCCTCCCCTGGCCCGCCTGTCGGTGGGAGAAACCAAACCCCCCACGCCCATTTGGCGCCATTTTCCCCCAAACCCTCCCACGTCCCTCCGGCCGCCCCCTCTCTCCCCCGTCCATGGCCGACGCCCCGCCGAGTTCCGGCGGCCTGGCCGTCGACCCGCCCGTAAAGGTGAAGAAGAAGGCGCCAAGGAAGCCGCGGTCGGAGTGCACGCCGGAGGAGATCGCCAAGTTGGACGCGGAATCGGCGAAGAGGGGGGAACGGAGAGCGGTCGTCAAGGTCAATGCCGCCGCGGCCAAGTTCGCCGCCCAGTGCGATGAGCTAGAGGCCGCGCGGCGCAAGGCCGCGGCCGACGAGAAGAAGGACCTCGTCAACAAAGCGCACGCCATCCTCATGCTTGGCATGGGCCGTCCGGCCGGGTTCCCTGCAGCGGCCGTCGGCCCGGTGAGCACAGGCTCGTCGATCGCCCGACCTACGCACTGTCAGTCGCCGACCTCGCGCACCGCGCCCATGTCGCCCGGCTTTCCTCCGCCAAGGCACGACGGCCAGACCCGTTTCACGGGGTCGCCGGGCGTGGGCTTGTTCGCGCCGTCGACACCGCGTCCCTCGGCCGTCATCAACCTCAACGTCATGCCTGGGTCCAGCAGCGGCGGCCGGCCGTCCGTCGAGATGC
>NC_041384.1:685502138-685540660 GCF_002162155.2 Triticum dicoccoides
ACGGAAGGCCAACCCCAATGCCAACGGTCGACGACCCCTTCTACAACCAGTACATGGAGGACGTGATCTTCGAGGGTGGGCATGGCCTTGCCTACGACCCCGAGGAGACCCAAATTCAGGATGGTCGTGCCCAGTAGGTGCCCGATGAAGAGGCCGATGACCGTGCTGACTACGACCATGGTGACTCGTGGCATGAAGACGATGACATCTATGTCGAAGGTGATGGTGATGAAGAAGAAGGCGATGACGTTGATATTAGTGGCGAGCCATTGTTCATCGACGAGATCACCCAAGCGGAAGCACAAAAGAAGAGGAAGAGCATTCGCACGGGTTCATACACACAAGATGAGGACAAGTTGATTTGCCAAGCTTGGATGGAGATTAGCCAAGATCCGAGGACCGGCGCGCAACAAAAAGGCATTGTTTTTTGGACGAGAGTCCACAAAACATTCAATGAAAAGAAGATGTTCGAGCCCTACCAAATTACAAGCAACCGTGGCATCGGCTCGATTCAAAAGAGATGGTTGTTCATCCAACAAGAGTGCAACAAGTATCAAGCCGCATTTGAGAGCGTTCAAGCACGGCCCGTGAGTGGTCTCGGCGTTGGGCACACGGTATGCTCTCCTCTTCCTAGCCCTTTCCTTGCTACGGCCATGAGACTTCGGCCTTGTATATGTTTGCATGTTCACTTCTTGTTGATCATGTGTTGTAGGCATTTCAATCTTTGGAGGCATTCAAGGCCCGACACAATGACAAGCCATTCACTCTTACACATTGTTGGACGCTCATCAACAATTGCCCTAAGTTCAAGGACCAATACCGTGAACTACAAAGGAAGAGAGGACTGAAGACGGCCAAGTTCGCCGGAGGTGGAGATGGCGAGGCATTGAAGAGGCCGAGGGGCAAGACCAACTCCAAGGTTGATGACATACGTGATGCCTCATCCATGGCATTGCATGACACTTTGCATGTCATGATGTCTCAAAAGGATGTGAGGGACGAGAAGAAGTGGCAAAGCAAGGACGAGCAAAATGAAGCAATACCTAGACCTTCAAAGAAAGAAGCTTGAGATGGAGGAGGCGGCCAAGAAGAGGAAGATCGGCATGGAGGAGGCGGCCCGGCAAAGGCAGCTCGACATGGAAGAGGCCGCCCGGCAAAGGCAGCTCAACATCGAGGCCGACAACGTCAAGGCCAGGTAGAGGCAGCTCGAGATCGAGGCCACCAATGCCGCCACCAAAGCAAAGGAGGTGGCCCTTGCGATCATAAGCGTGGACTTATCGAAGATGAGCGACAAGACGAGGGCCTAGTTCGAGGCCAGGCAGAAGGAGATGCTCGACGCCGAAGGCCTGAACTAGGTCGTCCGATCGGCGTGGCCGTTCTTTTTGGAGGCTGGCATAGGTGTCGCCCGCCCGCTGGGCCGCTGGTAGTGTGCCGGCGAGAAAACATTCATTTTGGAGGCCGGCTGTGTTGCCGGCCGCTGGCTGTGTTGCCGGCGAGGACAAATATTCATTTTGGAGGCTGGCTGTGTTGTCGGCCGCTGGCGATGGACGTGTAGACCGCTGGCTTTGTTGCCGGCGTGATAAACTGGGGCCGTGAACTAGGGCTTGGCATTTGAAACATTGCTCTTTTTTTAAATAGTCGCGGACAGGATGGGGTAAACGGATGCGGCCGCACGCTGGGCGCACGGCCACCGCATCCAAGGACACGCCCGGACACGACCCCAAATCCCTACCCAAACGGACAGAATCCGGACAAAACGAACATCCGTTTGGGGTCACGCGGTGGAGTTGGCCTAAGGGGAATAGTGTTGGATTTGGCGGCGGTGGGTGGCTGTTGAGGTTGTTTTTCTATATAAGGCTAGCCATAGTGAGGTTAACTTAACTAGTAACTTAACACATTCCAAGACAATTTTGTTTAGACTAGCCACAATGGATAGTAACATACACATATCCCTAGACTATGTTACTACCTCCATAGTGGGTAGTAACTTAAGGGTGGTAACATGCAAAGATTCATTTATTAGGTTATAGACTCATATTGCATTGGGACATGTGATGTTACGGTAACTAGCTAAGTTACTATAACTACCTCTCTCCTCATTAACTCATTGCCACATAAGTAAATTTACTGAGTTGGACTCGATGTTACTGCTGAAGTTACTCCCACTATGGCTAGTCTTATGTGGCAAGTATTTAATGAGGAAAGAGATGCATGTGGTAACATAATATGTTACTGTGACTGTGACGCCCTCGATTCAATCGTACACTAATCATACACGCAAATGTGTATGATCAAGATCAAGGACTCACGGGAAGATATCACAACACAACTCTAGACACAAATTAATATAATACAAGCTTTATATTACAAGCCAGGGGCCTCGAGGGCTCGAATACATAAGCTTGAAAACACAAGAGTCAGCGGAAGCAACAATATCTGAGCACAGACATAAGTTAAACACGTTTGCCTTAAGAAGGCTAGCACAAAACAACATCGATCGAAAAGGCAAGGCCTCCTGCCTGGGAGCCTCCTAACTACTCCAAGTCATCAGCGGCCGTCACATAGTAGTAGGCATCCTCGGGGTAGCAGTAGTCATCAGTGGTGTCGTCTGGCTCCTGGGATCCGTCATCTGGTCACAACAATCGGGTATGGGGGAAAAGAGGTAGCAAAGCAACCGCGAGTACTCATCCAAAGTACTCGCAAGACTTAGATCAGATCTAAACTAAGTATGCCTCTGTATCAAAGGAAAAGGGTTGTATCTATGGACTAAACTGCAGAATGCCAGAAAAGAAGGGGAAAGCCTAGCCTATCGAAGACTAACATCTTCAAGCATCTTGCAGCATATAGAAGAGTACAGATCGACATAATGTAAAGTAGTAGTAGTGTTATCAACCTCGGCTAGAGATCCTTTCTCGACTCCATGCGAGAAAGCAATCCCAGAGCCATACTATCCATTTCTCATGTCCACCCTTTTCTCATCACAAGTATCCAGTTCTAGTTGTATCGATCGGGATACAACTCCAAGTGTCCGTTACCGTAGGACAGGCTATCGATAGATGTTTTCTTCCTTGCAGGGGTGCACCAACTTACCCACCACGCTCGATTAACTCCGGCCGGACACACTTTCCTGGGTCATGCCCGACCTCGGCCAAACAATACGCCGCAACCCGACCTAGGCTTAATAGAGAGGTTAGCACGCCGGACTAAACCTATGCCCCCGGGGGTCATGGGCCATCTCCCCGGGAAATCCTACACGTTGCGTACGCGGCCGGTGAGCAGACCTAGCAACCTCCTTCAAAAAGGCAGGTGCTTACCAGTCCAACCCGGCGCACGCTGCTCAGTTGCTGACGTCTATTAAGCTTCGGCTGATGCATACGACGCAGAACGCCCATACTATGCCCACGTGATGGTTAGTGCTATCAGGCCAGAGGCCCCTCGGATCAAATATCCAAATCGTAGTGGATTAGTGATACGTCTCCATCGTATCTACTTTTCCAAACACTTTTGCCCTTGTTTTGGACTCTAACTTGCATGATTTGAATGGAACTAACCCGTACTGACGTTGTTTTCAGCAGAATTACCATGGTGTTATTTATGTGCAGAAAAAACGTTCTCGGAATGACCTGAAACATCACGGAGCAACTTTTTGGAAAATATAAAAAATACCTGCAAAAGATGAAGGCCAGGGGGGCCCACCACCTGTCCATGAGGGTGGGGGCACGCCCCCCTACCTCGTGGGCCCCCTGGAGCTCCTCCGACTCCAACTCCAACTCTATATATTGTGTTTCGGGGAGAAAAAAATCAAAGAGAAGAATTCATCATGTTTTACGATACGGAGCCGCCGCCAAGCCCTAAAACCTCTCGGGAGGGCTGATCTGGAGTCCGTTCGGGGCTCCGAAGAGGGGAATCCGTCGCCATCGTTGTCGGTGTCAAAATCAGCGGATCTCGGCTAGGGGGTCCCGAACTGTGCGTCTAGGCCGCATGGTAGCAGGAGGCAGGGGACACGAAGTTTTACCCAGGTTCGGGCCCTCTCGATGGAGGTAAAACCCTACGTCCTGCTTGATTAATATTGATGGTATGGGTATTACAAGAGTTGATCTACCACGAGATCAGAGAGGCTAAACCCTAGAAGCTAGCCTATGGTATGATTGTTGATGTGTATGTCGTCCTACGGACTAAAACCCTCCGGTTTATATAGACACCGGATAGGGTTAGGGTTACATAGAGTGGGTTACAATGGTAGGAGATCTGAATATCCGTATCGCCAAGCTTGCCTTCCACGCCAAGGAAAGTCCCTTCCGGACACGGGACGAAGTCTTCAATCTTGTATCTTCATAGTCCTGGAGTTCGGCTGAAGGTATAGTCCGGCCATCCGGACACCCCCTAATCCAGGACTCCCTGAGTAGCCCCTGAACCAGGCTTCAATGACGACGAGTCCGGCGCGCAAATTGTCTTCGACATTGCAAGGAGGGTTCCTCCTCCAAGTACTTCATAGAAGATTTTTGAACACAAAGGTAGTGTCCGGCTCTGCAAAATAAGTTTCCACATATTGCCATAGAGAGAATAATATTTACACAAATCTAATCTGCTGACGCACTCCGTAGTGTGACATCACACCACGGCCAAGTTTTTATTCGAACCGTTTTACTGTCCCATCTCAACGCGTTATGCGAGGCGGTTTTCTTGGCACGTCTTGTTAAAGCAGAGATCGTGTCCCCTTATTCCGGGATTCTCATCAATACGGGCGTGGGTAACCCAACCGCGCCTTTGATTACGGCACTTGGGAGATAAGCGAGTTTTACCAGGCTGGTGGGGACATGTAGTTGCGTCCACCCATATAAGGGGATAAGGATCCACCTTTTCACCTACGCCCTCTTCCTCCTTCGCCTATCCATTCTTGCGCACTCGAGCTCCAGCGCCCAAGTCCGCACTCCTCACCTCAACCTTCTCCAGCCATGTCCGGAGCGGGAGGCAAGTGGATGGTCTCCTCCGTCACGGAGGGACATATCAAAAAGCTGAGGAAGGCCGGATACCTGTCTAACGACATCGCGTACCGGCTCCCCGAAAAGGGGCAGCTCATCCCCACCCCTAGGCCCCATGAGCGGGTGGTGTTCCTCCCCCATTTCCTCCGCGGACTGGGCTTCCCTCTCCACCCATTTGTCTGGGGGCTCATGTTCTACTACGGCCTGGATTTCCACGATCTGGCCCCGAATTTTGTCCTCAACATCTCGGCGTTTACCGTCGTGTGCGAGGCTTTCCTCCGCATCCGCCCCCATTTCGGCCTATGGCTCAAGACCTTCAACGTCAAGCCAAAGGTGGTGCGCGGCAACCAGGCGGAGTGCGGAGGCGCCATGGTGGGCAAGATGGCCAACGTCCTATGGCTCGAGGACTCCTTTGTGGAGACCCTGAAGGGGTGGCAATCGGGGTGGTTCTACATCACCGAGCCGCGCAACGCCGAATGGGTCGCACCCCATGAGTTTCGGTCCGGACCCCAACGCGGCTCACGTCCTGGAAAGAGACGGGTCTGTCGTGGGGTAGCAAAAAGGAGGTGACGGACTACAAACATGCATCCAATCCCTGGTGAACAAGCAGCTCGGGCTTGTCAATGTAGTCCAGGTTATGCTCATCCGCTTGATCCTCCCGTGCCAACAACGGGCTTTTAACCTGTGGGAGTTTGATCCAGTGCGACACCAAACTCTGAGCAGGATCTTCGACACGACGTACGAAGATGCATGGAAGGTGCTCTTCAAAGGTGCCGAGGCTCCCGCATCTGCCGCCGAGGATCGCGGATACGGCGTGCAGCGTCATGCTAGCGCGGTAAGTTTTTTGTACCTTTTACAGGGCACTAGTTTTTCATAGTTCAACTCTGTGCGAGATCTAAGCTCCCTTACCTTTGACAGGTTTGGCAGGCAAAGTCCGGGCAGATCAACTGTCTGGCTCCTCTGCCCGAAGGCCCAGCGGATGCTCTATTGGCGAAGCTGCTGGTTCCGGCACCCTATGTGGTGCCGGAGAAGAAGGCCGCGAGAAAGGCTGCAGGGACTCGAAAGAGTGCCCGGCTCCAGGAGGCATCGGATCCATCATCCGACGGTTATGAGGCGCACTCCTCCCAGGAAGATGAGGAGGAGGAAGAAGAGATCCCTCCCCCTCCAGCGGGGGAAGGGAAGAAAAGGAAGGCCGCCCCAACTGGGGAGGCTGAAGGGTCCAAGAAGGGGAGAATCCCTCCTCCGGACTACTCCACCAACGCTGACAACGATGAAGAGGAGTGGCCACCCAGGGCCAAGCCCCTGGCGAAATCGTAAGTATCCGGATACCGGAGTGATTTCATAATATTCGTTTATTGCACAGCTTTCCCTTATGTCGAATATGTTTATGCAGCCCACCCAAAGACCGACTCGACGCGTCATCGAGCGGCTCACTGGACTCATCGGACGTGAACTCGCTACCGACGGCTTCCTCCCCCCGCCCTACGGACGACATCGAAGTGTTGTCCCAACAGGGTCCAATCCGGGAGGAGGTGGTCCTGGAGGCGCCACAAGGCAGCCACCCGGACCCCAGGAGTAAAGGGGACGAAACCCCCCAGGGCTCCAAGTCCAGCCCTAGTCCAGACACCGCTTCGGAACCTTCAAAGGTTCCAGAGTCTGGCGGGGAACCTCCTTCCAAGAGGAGCAAGCCCACCGCGGCGGCGACCCCCATCTAACCAGAGGCGCCGGACAATATGTTGGAGGCGCTCCAAGGCGCCTCCATCGACGAGGGGCACCGCACTATTATGAGTGCGGTGATCCAGAAGGTTCAGTCCACCAAGAGCGGATTGACTGAAGCTTGTACAAGCCTTTTAACAGGCTTTGAGGTAAGTAAAGAATGTGTAAATAACATTACCGCATAGACAGTAGCCCTTGATGCTCTGTTTGGCGTTCGGAAAGAAAAGCCGAATAGAGGATCAAAATAAAAAATCACAGGAGTCTAAAAAGAGTCAATATGCGTGTGCAAGCTTCCCTGCTGGCGTCCGCCGCACTGACTACGGAAGTGGACGTGCTAAAGCAGAACCTCGAGCGGTCCGAGCAAGAGCTCGGACGTGCCAAGAAGCAGCTTGAGGACAATGAAGGTAAGAAATACCTTATTTAAATAAAATATATGTATATGTAAAAAGGTGCAATTGCAAAAAATGACAGGATTATCGTGGCTATTGTAGGGGCCACATCTGAGGTGGCGACCCTGAAGCAAGCGCTGCTCGAGGCCGAGAAGAGATCGGCCACGGAGCGCACTGAGCAAGAAAAGTATGAGGCCGAGGTTGGCAAGGTGCGGCAAGAGCTCCAAGCTCTCATGGAAAAACATGAGAGTTTGGAGCGTGACTCAAGGGCGCGAGCATCCGAGCTCGCGGCGGCTACTGAAAGTGCCAAGTCTGCCAAGGCCAAATCCCAGAAGACCCTCCAGGAGTTGGATGAGGTGAAGAAGATAGCGGCGGGTAAGGCATTCTTTATGCAAAGTAAACACATAAGCGTGAGTTACTTGTTACTTACCCGAATCCGGAGTTCTCCAGGCGCGTTCGCAGATCTTCCCCGGAGTGTATCTAATGCCGCCGCATTCTATCGAGCCGAGGAGGGAAGCTCGACGGAGAAGGTGTTCTGGTCTCAGTACGCTGAGGCCGAACATCCCGTGCCCCTGAGTGACCAGTTGAAGCAATTGGTCGAGCTCCACAAGGCGGCCGAACAGGCCATGAAGGGCCTCATAGTTCGGTTGTGGCCTGGAGAGGCTCAGCCTGGGAGCTATTTCGGGCTGGTGCGGCGGCTGGTGGAGGCCTGTCCGAGGCTCGAAGTCATCAAGCGCTCCGTCTGCATTGAAGGTGCCCGTAGGGCCCTTGCCCGTGCGAAGGTGCACTGGGGCAAGCTGGATGCTGAGAAGCTTGTGAAGGATGGGCCACCGTCGGGGAAAGAGCATCGCAAGCTCGAAAATTATTATAAGGATGTTCTGAAGGGTGCCCGCCTTGTGGCGGAGGAATGTTCTATGGATGTAATTTTTGAGTAAAACTCACTCGTTTTATCCTGTGCGCTAAAAACTTGTTCATATGCGCTTAAGTAATGCTGTTAGAATTTAAAATATTACCTTCTGTGCGACTGTTTATCAATTCTGAGAGATGGTGAGTCATCGGCTTCTGCCCCCGTGCCGCTAGTGCTGGGGTGTTCGGGGATAAACCTGAGGGCTCTTTTTCCCTTGTTTGGGTCCTTCGAGGGAGGATCTCAGCCCAACGAACAAGGCAATCGAACACTCTCACTTAGCCATAGAATTCTATAATTTTAAATTTCGGCGAAGCCCCTGGTATTCGGAAGACCAAGTTTGGGGCGCTATCCACGCCTTGGCCGGACAGAGCCGGCTCCTCGCCCTAAGCGGCATAAGTCTTTAAGGACTCGAAAAGACCTCTCGAACAGCGACTGGCTCTCGCCTCATCATGACGGTCAGTTTTAGCTTTCTCCACTGAGGTGCTCGACCCAGCTCAACCGGGGCACAATCGCAGTGGTTCTCCTAGTGCTACCTTAGCCGATATAACGGAACGTAAGGCACCAAAACATAGGAGCCGGGCAAACCCAACTATTGACCCAAGACATGATTCGGAGCCGATGCATATAATGCTATAAGTTCGGGGTGTCGTACTTGTTAAAGTGTTCGGACTTCTCACACCATGTTGAGGGGTACGGAAGCCCCTGGTGTATTTTGGCCGTACCAAAGTGTACGGGTGCAACATGTCGTTAAGGAACATATATAAATATATAAAAAAAGTAATGCAAAAATAGACAAAAGCTATGCATTGTTTATTAAAAAGAGCTGCGATCAAAGCAGAACGATACAAATAATGCGATAAGCAAAAGGTTGGACTATGTAACATGTCCGCTCCAGGGGCAAGCTGCGGAATAATGTGCGAAACAGGTATACTGCTCGTGACAGAGACCACCTGGGAGTTCTGTAATGCGGCGTGGCTTGGCTGCTTCCCTGGTTCTTGCATCGTTTGTGCGGCAACTGAACTGCTGAACAGGCCTTCCGAAGAGTGGAGTCCTGAAAGTAAGAGAAAATTTAAAAAATCGGCAGCCCCTGGTGCGGTTTAAGCCGTGTTTCGGGCGTGCCGTGGTGGTGCCCCTCCCCCTGTGCCCATGGTATCTCTAGAGCATAGTTATGTACGCGAAGTACTGGCGTCGCCTTTTTGCGAGGGTTGGGGTTGGGGCCGCATTGCTACGCCTGCTCGGATCGTGCCAGGCGGTCTTGTTGTAGGTTACTCCGGGCGCGCTTGACGGTGTCCGGTCGTTTAGTGGCCGGACTGGAGAACTGCCTAAAGAGGCTGCTTTGAACTTCCGCCGCAAGGGCCGCCGTGTGCTCCTCCGTCCGGAGGGAGCGTTCGGTGTTTCCATTGATCGTAATTATTCCTCGAGGGCCTGGCATCTTGAGCTTAAGGTATGATAATGCGGTACCGCATTGAACTTAGCGAATGCGGTTCGCCCGAGCAGTGCGTGATAACCACTACGAAACGGGGCTATGTCGAAGATTAACTCCTCGCTTCGGAAATTATCTGGAGATCCGAAGACCACTTCAAGTGTGACTGAGCCTGTACGGTTGGCCTCTACACCTGGTATTACGCCTATAAAGGTCGTTTTGGTGGGCTTAATCATCGAGGGATCTATGCCCATTTTCCGCACTGTATCCTGGTAAAGCAGGTTTAGGCTGCTGCCGCCGTCCATAAGGACTCTAGTGAGATGAAATCCGTCAATAATTGGGTCTAGAACCAATGCGGCGAAGCCGCCGTGACGGGTGCTAGTGGGGTGGTCCCTTCGATCAAAGGTGATCGGGCAGGAGGACCATGGGTTGAACTTTGGGGCGACTGGCTCTATCGCGTATACGTCCCTTAACGCGCGCTTCCGCTCCCTCTTGGGGATGTGGGTTGCGTATATCATGTTCACCGTCCGCACTTGTGGGAGAAAACCCTTTTGTCCCCTGTTGTTCGGCGGCCGGGGCTCCTCGTCGTCATCGCTATGCAGCCCCTTGTCTTTGTTTTCGGCATTTAGCTTGCCTGCCTGCTTGAATACCCAACAATCCTTGTTGGTGTGATTGGCCGGCTTTTCGGGGGTGCCATGTATCTGGCATAAGCGGTCGAGTATTCGGTCCAAAGTGGACGGGCCCCTAGGATTCCTTTTGAATGGCTTCTTCCACTAACCGAATTTAGAGCCTCTGAATCCGGCATTAACTGCCGTATCCTCAACATTGTTGCCGTTAATGCGGCGCTTCTGCTTGGTTCAATGCGCCCCGCCACCACTGTCCCTGGTGTCCGAATTACCAGGGTTTTTGGTTATATTGTTGCTACAAGCAAGCCAGCTGTCTTCTCCCTTGCAAAAGCGGGTCATGAGTGTCGTGAGTGCTGCCATAGATTTCGGCTTTTCCTGTCCAAGGTGCCGGGCTAGCCACTCGTCACGGATATTGTGCTTGAAGGCTGCTAGGGCCTCAGCGTCCGTACAGTTGACTATTTGATTTTTCTTTCTTAAGAACTGTGTCTAGAATTGCCTGGCCGATTCATCTGGCTGCTGAATTACGTGGCTTAGGTCATCGGCATTTGGGGGTCGTACATAAGTGCCCTGGAAATTGTCAAGGAATGCGGCTTCCAGGTCCTCCCAACAACTGATTGATCCTGTTGGCAAGCTGTTAAGCCAATGCCGAGCTGGTCCTTTAAGTTTGAGTGGGAGCTATTTGATGGCGTGGAAATCATCGCCACGGGCCATATGGATATGAAGGAGATAATCCTCAATCCATACCGCAGGATCTGTTGTGCCATCATATGATTTGATGTTTACGGGTTTGAAACCCTCGGGGATTTGATGACCCATTATTTCGTCTGTGAAGCAGAGTGGGTGTGTGGCGCCTCTGTACTGGGCTATATCATGACGTAGCTCCAGTGAGCCTTGTCTACTGTGTTCGGCTCTGCCAAATTTGTGGCCGGTGTGACGGATGCTGTCTCGAGCCGTGGGGCGCCCACGCGATCCGTAAATCGATCTTGTTTGTTTAGGCTTGTCCTCCAACATATCTCGTAAGTCCAGCGCATAGTCCCGTGCCTTGGTACGGGGTGCGGCTTGAGTGGAGGGCCGAGAGGCCTCTCTGTCGCGGCCACGAGGTGGCCGGTCGGCCGCATCGAGTGCTTCCTCCTCTAATTGAGGTAGCAACCTGCGCTTTGGGTAGCTCTTGGAGGGGTGTTCGAGTTTATGCTTTTCAGCCGCAAGGACTTCAGTCCATCTGTCAACTAGCAAATCTTGATCAGCTCTGAGTTGTTGCTGTTTTTTCTTGAGGCTTCTTGCCGTGGCCATAAGCCTGCGTTGAAAACGCTCTTGCTCGACGGGATCCTCTGGCATGACGAATTCGTCGTCGTCGAGGCTTGCCTCATCTTCGGAGGGAGGCATATAATTATCGTCCTCGACCTCTCTGTCTACCGCTTTCTCATGAGGGCTGGTTTCTGTTGGAAATATGCCCTAGAGGCAATAATAAATTGGTTATTATTATATTTCCTTGTTCATGATAATCATTTATTATCCATGCTAGAATTGTATTGATAGGAAACTCAGATACATGTGTGGATACATAGACAATACCATGTCCCTAGTAAGCCTCTAGTTGACTAGCTCGTTGATCAATAGATGGTTACGGTTTCCTGACCATGGACATTGGATGTCATTGATAACGGGATCACATCATTAGGAGAATGATGTGATGGACAAAGACCCAATCCTAAGCCTAGCACAAAGATCATGTAGTTCATATGCTAAAGCTTTTCTAATGTCAAGTATCATTTCCTTAGACCATGAGATTGTGCAACTCCCGGATACCGTAGGAGTGCTTTGGGTGTGCCAAACGTCACAACGTAACTGGGTGGCTATAAAGGTACACTATAGGTATCTCCGAAAGTGTCTGTTGGGTTGGCACGGATCGAGACTGGGAATTGTCACTCCGTGTAAACAGAGAGGTATCTTCGGGCCCACTCGGTAGGACATCATCATAAAGTGCACAATGTGATCAAGGAGTTGATCACGGGATGATGTGTTACGAAACGAGTAAAGAGACTTGCCGGTAACGAGATTGAACAAGGTATCGGGATACCGACGATCGAATCTCGGGCAAGTATCATACCGCTAGACAAAGGGAATTGTATACGGGATTGATTAAGTCCTTGACATCGTGGTTCATCCGATGAGATCATCGTGGAACATGTGGGAGCCAACATGGGTATGCAGATCCCGCTGTTGGTTATTGACCGGAGAGTCATCTCGATCATGTCTGCATGTCTCTCGAACCCGTAGGGTCTACACACTTAAGGTTCGGTGACGCTAGGGTTGTAGGGATATGTATATGCAGTAACCCGAATGTTGTTCGAAGTCCCGGATGAGATCCCGGACGTAACGAGGAGTTCCGGAATGGTCCCGAGGTAAAGAATTATATATAGGAAGTGCTATTTCGGCCATCGGGACAAGTTTCGGGGTCACCGGTATTGTACCGGGACCACCGAAAGGGTCCCGGGGGTCCACCAGGTGGGGCCACCTATCCCGGAGGGCCCCATGGGCTGAAGTGGGAAGGGATCCAGCCCAAAGTGGGCTGGGGCGCCACTTTCCCCTAGGGCCCATGCGCCTAAGGGTGGGGGAAACCCTAAGGAAGAGTCCTAAGAGGGGAAGGCACCTCCTAGGTGCCTTGGGGAGGAGGGATTCCTCCCTTGGCCGCCGCCCCCCTAGGAGATTGGATATCCTAGGGCCGGCGCCCCCCCTAGGCCCCCCTATATATAGTGGGGGAGATGGAGGACTTCTGACCTTGGCCTTTGGTGCCTCCCTCTCCCTCTCCAACACCTCCTCCTCCTCCATGGTGCTTAGCGAAGCCCTGCCGGAGTACTGCAGCTTCACCACCACCACGCCGTCGTGCTGCTGCTGGAGCCATCTTCCATCAACCTCTCCTCCCCCCTTGCTGGATCAAGAAGGAGGAGACGTCGCTGCTCCGTACGTGTGTTGAACGCGGAGGTGCCGTCCGTTCGGTGCTAGGATCATCAGTGATTTGGATCACGATGAGTACGACTCCATCAACCCCGTTCTCTTGAACGCTTCCGCGTGCAATCTACAAGGGTATGTAGATCCACTCCTCCCTCGTTGCTAGATGACTCCATAGATTGATCTTGGTGACACGTAGGAAAATTTTGAATTTATGCTGCGTTCCCCAAAAGTGATATCAGAGCCAGGTTTATGCGTAGTTTCTATGCGCGAGTAGAACACAAAGTAGTTGTGGGCGTTGATTTTGTTCAATATGCTTACCGTTACTAGTCCAATCTTGATTCGGCGGCATTGTGGGATGAAGCGGCCCGGACCGACCTTACACGTACTCTTACGTGAGACTGGTTCCATCGACTGACATGCACTGGTTGCATAAGGGTGGCTAGCGGGTGTCTGTCTCTCCCACTTTAGTCGGATCGGATTCGATGAAAAGGGTCCTATGAAGGGTAAATAGCAATTGGCATAACACGTTGTGGTTTTTGCGTAGGTAAGAAACGTTCTTGCTAGAAACCCATAGCAGCCACGTAAAACATGCAAACAACAATTAGAGGATGTCTAACTTGTTTTTGCAGGGTATGCTATGTGATGTGATATGGCCAAAGGATGTGATGAATGATATATGTGATGTATGAGATGATCATGTTCTTGTAATAGGAATCACGACTTGCATGTCGATGAATATGACAACCGGCAGGAGCCATAGGAGTTGTCTTTATTTATTTATGACCTGCGTGTCAACATAAACGTCATGTAATTACTTTACTTTATTGCTAATCGGTAGCCATAGAAGTAGAAGTAATAGTTGGCGAGACAACTTCATGAAGACACGATGATGGAGATCATGGTGTCATGCCGGTGACAATGATGATCATGGAGCCCCGAAGATGGAGATCAAAAGGAGCAAAATGATATTGGCCATATCATGTCACTATTTGATTGCATGTGATGTTTATCATGTTTATACATCTTATTTGCTTAGAACGACGATAGTAAATAAGATGATCCCTCATTAAAATTTCAAGAAAGTGTTCCCCCTAACTGTGCACCATTGCGGAAGTTCGTCGTTTTGAAGCACCACGTGATGATCGGGTGTGATAGATTCTTACGTTCGAATACAACGGGTGTTGACGAGCCTAGCATGTACAAACATGGCCTCGGAACACATGCAAAACACTTAGGTTGACTTGATGAGCCTAGCATGTACAGACATGGCCTCGGAGCACAAGAGACCGAAAGGTCGAGCATGAGTCGTATGGTAGATACGATCAACATGAAGATGTTCACTGATGATGACTAGTCCGTCTCACGTGATGATCGGACACGGCCTAGTTGACTCGGATCATGTAATCACTTAGATGACTAGAGGGATGTCTGTCTGAGTGGGAGTTCACAAGATGGACTTAATTATCCTGAACATAGTCAAAAGGTCTTCGCAAATTATGTCGTAGCTCGCGCTTCAGTTCTACTATTTAGATATGTTCCTAGAGAAAATTTAGTTGAACGTTGATAGTAGCAATTATGCGGACTAGGTCCATAAACTGAGGATTGTCCTCATTGTTTCATAGAAGGCTTATGTCCTTAATGCACCACTCAGTGTGCTGAACCTCGAACGTTGTCTGTGGATGTTGCGAACATCTGACATACACATTTTGATAACTACGTGATAGTTCAGTTAAACGGTTTAGAGTTGAGGCACCGAAGACATTTTGAAACGTCGCGAAACATATGAGATGTTTCGAGGGCTGAAATTGGGATTTCAGGCTCGTGCCCACGTCAAGAGGTATAAGACCTCCGACGATTTCTTAGCCTGCAAACTAAGGGAGAAAAGCTCAATTGTTGAACTTGTGCTCAGATTGTCTGAGTACAACAATCGCTTGAATCGAGTGGGAGTTGATCTTCCAGATGAAATAGTGATGGTTCTCCGAAGTCATTACCACCAAGCTGCTTGAGCTTCATGATGAACTATAATATATCAGGGACATATATGATGATCCTTGAGATATTCGCGATGTTTGACACCACAAAAGTAGAGATCAAGAAGGAGCATCAATTGTTGATGGTTGGTGAAACCACTAGTTTCAAGAAGGGCAAGGGCAAAAAGGGATGCTTCATGAAACGGCAAATCAGCTGCTGCTCTAGTGAAGAAACCCAAGGTTGAACCCAAACCCGAGACTAAGTGCTTCTGTAATAAAGGGAACAGCCACTGGAGCAGAATTACCCTAGATACTTGGTAGATAAGAAGGTTGGCAAGGTCGATAGAAGTATATTGGATGTATCATGTTAATGTGTACTTTACTAGTACTCCTAGTAGCACCAGGGTATTAGATACCGGTTCAGTTGCTAAGTGTTAGTAACTCAAAATAAAAGCTACGGAATAAACGGAGACTAGCTAAAGGTGAGATGACGATATGTGTTTGAAGTATTTCCAAGGTTGATCAAATATCGTACGCTCCCTCTACCATCGAGATTGGTATTAAAACCTAAATAATTGTTATTTGGTGTTTGCATTGAGCATAGACATGATTGGATTATGTCTATCGCGATACGGTTATTCATTTAAGGAGAATAATGGTTACTCTATTTATTTGAATAATACCATCCCGATCGTAGTGATACACATTTTCATGCCAAAGGTATAAGATAGTAATGATAGTACCACACAAATGTGGCACTGCAATTTGAGTCATATTGGTATAAAACGCATGAAGAAGCTCCATGTTGATGGATCTTTGGACTCACTCATTTTTGAAAGGATTGAGACATGCGAACCATGTTTGTTGGTAGATATGCATGAAGAAACTCTATACAGATGGATCGTTTGGACTCACTTGATTTTGAATCACTTGAGACATGCAAATCATACCACATGGGCAAGATGACTAAAAGCCTCGTTTTCAGTAAAATGGAACTAGAAAGCAACTTGTTGGAAGTAATACATTTTGATGTGTGCAGTCCAATGAGTGCTGAGGCATGTAGTGGATATCGTTATGTTCTTACTTCACTGATGATTTGAGTAGATGTTGAGTATATTTACTTGATGAATCACGAGTCTGAATTATTGAAAGGTTCAAGCAATTTCAGGGTGAAGTTGAAAGATCGTCGTGACAAGAGGATAAAATATCTATGATATGATCATAGAGATGAATATCTGAATTACGAGTTTGGCACAGAATTAAGACATTGTGGAAATTGTTTCACAACTAATACAGCCTGGAACACCATAGTGTGATGGTGTGTCCGAACATCATAACTGCACCCTATTGGATATGATGCATACCATGATGTCTCTTATCGAATTACCATGATAGTTTATGGGTTAGGCATTAAAGACAGCCACATTCACTTTAAATAGGGCACCACGTAATTCCGATGAGATGACACCATATGAACTATGGTTTAGAGAAACCTAAGCTGTCATTTCTTAGAAGTTTGGGGCTGCGACGCTTATGTGAAAAAGTTTCAGGCTGATAAGCTCGAACCCAAAGCGGATAAATGCATCTTCATAGGACACCCAAAACAGTTGGGTATACCTCCTGTCTCAGATCCGAAAGCAATAAGGGATTGTTTCTAGAATCGGGTCCTTTCTCGAGAAAAGTTTCTCTCGAAAGAATTGAGTGGGAGGATGGTGGAGACTTGATGAGGTTATTGAACCGTCTCTTCAACTAGTGTGTGGCAGGGCACAGGAGTTCTTCCTGTGGCGCATACACCAATTGAAGTGGAAGCTTATGATAGTGATCATGAAACTTCAGATCAAGTCACTAACAAACCTCGTGGGATGACAAGGATGTGTACTACTTCAGAGAGGTACGTAATCCTGTCTTGGAAGTCATGTTGCTAGACAACAATGAACCTACGAGCTATGGAGAAGCGATGGTGGGCCCGGATTCCGATAAATGGCTCGAGGCCATAAAATCCGAGAGAGGATCCATGTATGAAAACAAAGTGTAGACTTTGGCAGAACGGCTCGATGGTCGTAAGGCTGTTGAGTACAGATGGATTTTAAAAGGAAGACGGACAATGATGGTAGGTATCACCATTAAGAAAGCTCGACTTGTCGTTAAGATATTTTCCGACAAGTTCAAGGAGTTGACTACGATGAGACTTTCTCACTCGTAGCGATGCTAAGAGTCTGTTGGAATTATATTAGCGATTACTGCATTATTTATGAAATCTTGCAGATAGGATATCAAAACATTGTTTCCTCGATGATTTTCTTGAGGAAAGGTTGTATGTGATACAACCGGAAGGTTTTGTCAATCCTGAAAGATGCTAATAAGTATGCAAAGCTCCAGCAATCCTTCTGAGGACTGGAGTAAGCATCTCGGAGTTGGAATGTATGCTTTGATAAGATGATCAACGTTTTGGGTTTATACAAAGTTTATGAGAAACTTGTATTTCCAAAGAAGTGAGTGGGAGCACTATAGAATTTCTGATGAGTATACGTTGTTGATATATTATGGATCAGAAATGATGTAGAATTTCTGGAAAGCATATAGCGTTATTTGGAAAGTGTTTTTCAATGGAAAGCCTGGATCAAGCTACTTGAACATTGAGCATCAAGATCTATAAGGATAGATCAAAACGCTTAATGGTACTTTCAAATGAGCACATACCTTGACATGATCTTGAAGGTGTTCAAGATGGATCAGTCAAAGAAGGAGTTCTTGCCTGAGTTGTAAGGTATGAAGTTAAGACTTAAAGCTCAACCACGACAGAATAGAGAGAAAGGACGAAGGTCGTCCCCTATGCTTAAGACATAGGCTCTACAGTATGCTATGCTGTGTACCGCACCTGAAATGTGCCTTGCCATGAGTCAGTCAAGGGGTACAAGAGTGATCTAAGAATGGATCACAGGACAATGGTCAAAGTTATCCTTAGTAACTTGTGGACTAAGGAATTTTCTCGATTATGGAGGTGGTAAAAGAGTTCGTCATAAAGGGTTACGTCGATGCAAACTTTGACACTAATCCAGATTATTCTGAGTAGTAAACTGGATTCGTATAGTAGAACAGTTATTTGGAATAGCTCCAAATGTAGCGTAGTAGTTGCATCTACAAGATGACATAAGAAATTTGCGAAGTACATACGGATCTGAAGGATTCAGATCCGTTGACTATAACATCTCTCACAAGCATAACATGATCAAACCCAGAACTCATCGAGTGTTAATCACAAGGTAATGTGAACTAGATTATTGACTCTAGTAGACTCTTTGGGTGTTAGTCACATGGGAATGTGACCTTGAGTGTTAATCACATATCGATGTGAACTGGATTATTGACTCTAGTGCAAGTGGGAGACTGTTGGAAATATGCCCTAGAGGCAATAATAAATTGGTTATTATTATATTTCCTTGTTCATGATAATCGTTTATTATCCATGCTAGAATTGTATTGATAGGAAACTCAGATACATGTGTGGATACATAGACAACACCATGTCCCTAGTAAGCCTCTAGTTGACTAGCTCGTTGATCAATAGATGGTTATGGTTTCCTGACCATGGACATTGGATGTCATTGATAATGGGATCACATCATTAGGAGAATGATGTGATGGACAAAGACCCAATCCTAAGCCTAGCACAAAGATCATGTAGTTTGTATGCTAAAGCTTTTCTAATGTCAAGTATCATTTCCTTAGACCATGAGATTGTGCAACTCCCGGATACCGTAGGAGTGCTTTGGGTGTGCCAAACATCACAACGTAACTGGGTGGCTATAAAGGTACACTACAGGTATCTCCGAAAGTGTCTGTTGGGTTGGCACGAATCGAGACCGGGATTTGTCACTCCGTGTAAACGGAGAGGTATCTCTGGGCCCACTCGGTAGGACATCATCATAATGTGCACAATGTGATCAAGGAGTTGATCACGGGATGATGTGTTATGAAATGAGTAAAGAGACTTGCCGGTAACGAGATTGAACAAGGTATCGGGATACCAACGATCAAATCTCGGGCAAGTATCGTACCGCTAGACAAAGGGAATTGTATACGGGATTGATTAAGTCCTTGACATCGTGGTTCATCCGATGAGATCATCGTGGAACATGTGGGAGCCAACATGGGTATCCATATCCCGCTGTTGGTTATTGACCGGAGAGTCATCTCTGTCATGTCTGCATGTCTCCCGAACCCGTAGGGTCTACACACTTAAGGTTCGGTGACGCTAGGGTTGTAGGGATATGTATATGCAGTAACCCGAATGTTGTTTGGAGTCCCGGATGAGATCCCGGACGTCACGAGGAGTTCCGGAATGGTCCGGAGGTAAATAATTATATATAGGAAGTGCTATTTCGGCCATCGGGACAAGTTTCGGGGTCACCGGTATTGTACCGGGACCACCGGAAGGGTCCTGGGGGTCCACCGGGTGGGGCCACCTATCCCGGAGGGCCCCATGGGCTGAAGTGGGAAGGGATCCAGCCCAAAGTGGGCTGGGCGCCACTTTCCCCTAGGGCCCATGCGCCTAAGGGTGGGGGAAACCCTAAGGAAGAGTCCTAAGAGGGGAAGGCACCTCCTAGGTGCCTTGGGGAGGAGGGATTCCTCCCTTGGCCGCCGCCCCCCTAGGAGATTGGATCTCCTAGGGCCGGCGCCCCCCCTAGGCCCCCCTATATATAGTGGGGGAGATGGAGGACTTCTGACCTTGGCCTTTGGTGCCTCCCTCTCCCTCTCCAACACCTCCTCCTCCTCCATGGTGCTTAGCGAAGCCCTGCCGGAGTACTGCAGCTTCACCACCACCACGCCGCCGTGCTGCTGCTGGAGCCATCTTCCATCAACCTCTCCTCCCCCCTTGCTGGATCAAGAAGGAGGAGACGTCGCTGCTCCGTACGTGTGTTGAACGCGGAGGTGCCGTCCGTTCGGCGCTAGGATCATCGGTGATTTGGATCACGACGAGTACGACTCCATCAACCCCGTTCTCTTGAAGGCTTCCGCGCGCGATCTACAAGGGTATGTAGATCCACTCCTCCCTCGTTGCTAGATGACTCCATAGATTGATCTTGGTGACACGTAGGAAAATTTTGAATTTATGCTACGTTCCCCAACAGTTTCTCCATCCTCCTGTGCTAAATCTTGCTGGAGGGGGTTTTCTTTGGCGCTTTCCGGAGTGTTATTATCTCCCGTGCTAGAATCACCGTGTTTGTTTTGGCGGGATTTTGAGCGGCGCCGCTGACGTCGGCGCTTAGGCTGTTTCTTGGAGGGGTCATCCTCCGTTGTTCCGTCGCCATCTCCCTCTTTTCGGGTGTCCACCATGTATATGTCATATGACGAGGTGGCTTTCTAGGGCCTAGTAGGCGCTGGTTCTTCATTATCTCCTTCATCGGCGTCCATACCGTCGATGTCTTCGTAGTCGAAGTCGAGCATGTCGGTTAAGTCGTCGACAGTGGCTACAAAGTGCATGGTGGGTGGGCTTTGAATTTCTTCATCGTCCGAATCCCAACCTCGTTGGCCGCAGTCCGGCCAGGGCTCTCCTGATAAAGAGAGAGACTTCAGTGACTTCAGAATATCGCCAAAAGGCGAGTGCTGAAAGATGTCCGCGGCAGTGAACTCCATGATCGGCTCCCAATCGGATTAGATAGGCCGGGGCGCGGAGGGTTTGGAGTCCGGAAAGGAGTCCGGCTCCTTGGAGTCATGAGTCTCGTGGAGTGCGGGGCTGGTGTTCGGCTCAATCGCCGTTAGGATCACAGCCACCGAGGTGGCGTCCAACCGCCCATCCTCGATCGGCACAGTTGGCTCCGGATTAGGGACCGGAGCCGATGCGGGTGCGGCCTCCAGGGCACTGTTTGGTGGCAGAGCTAGATCATGCTCGTCGGAACAGTGCGGCGCGCTCGGCAGTGGCTCGAATCCGTCGAAGATCAAGTCCCCGCGGGTGTCAGCCGTGTAGTTAAAACTTCCGAATCTGACCTGACGGCCAGGGGCGTAGCTTTCGATCTGCTCCAGATGGCCAAGTGAATTGGCCCGCAGTGCGAAGCCGCCGAAGACGAAGATCTGTCTGGGGAGGAAGGTCTCACCCTGGACTGCATCACTATTGAAGATCGTAGGAGCCATCGGGCCTGACGGCAATGGCATAGAGGAACTCTCAATTAAAGCACCAATGTCGGTGTCAAAACCGGCGGATCTCGGGTAGGGGGTCCTGAACTGTGCGTCTAGGCCGGATGGTAACAGGAGGCAGGGGACACGAAGTTTTACCCAGGTTCGGGCCCTCTCGATGGAGGTAAAATTGTTGGGGAACGTAGTAATTTCAAAAAAAATTCCTACGCACACGCAAGATCATGGTGATGCACAGCAACGAGAGGGGAGAGTGTGATCTACGTACCCTTGTAGATCAACAACAGAAGCGTTAACTTGGTTGATGTAGTCGTACGTCTTCACGGCCCGTCCGATCAAGCACCGAAACTATGGCACCTCCGAGTTCTAGCACACGTTCAGCTCGATGACGATCCCTGGACTCCGATCTAGCAAAGCGTCGGGGAAGAGTTCTGTCAGCACGACGGTGTGGTGACGGTCTTGATGTACTAATGTCGCAGGGCTTCGCCTAAGCACGGTTACAATATTATCGAGGACTATGGTGGAAGGGGGCACCGCACACGGCTAAGAATATGATCACGTGGATCAACTTGTGTCTCTAGGGGTTGCCCCTGCCTCCGTATATAAAGGCTCAAAGGGGGGGGGCCGGCCAAGAGGAGGCGCGCCAGGAGGAGTCCTACTCCCTCCGGGAGTAGGACTTCCCCCCTTTCCTAGTTGGAATAGGATTCGCGGAGGAGAGAGAGGAGGAAGGGGGCCCGGCCCCCTCTCCTTGTCCTATTCGGACCAAGGGAGGGGAGGGGCACGCGGCCCATCTCTGGCTACCTCTCCTCTCTTCCACTAAGGCCCACTAAGGCCCATATATCTCCCGGGGGGTTCCGGTAACCTCCCGGTACTCCGGTAAAATCCCAATTTCACCCGGAACACTTCCGATATCCAAACATAGGCTTCCAATATATCAATCTTTATGTCTCGACCATTTCGAGACTCCTCGTCATGTCCGTGATCACATCTGGGACTCCGAACAACCTTCGGTACATCAAAACGTATAAACTCATAATATAACTGTCATCGAAACCTTAAGCGTGCGGACCCTACGGGTTCGAGAACAATGTAGACATGACCGAGACACGTCTCCGGTCAATAACCAATAGCGGGACCTAGATGCCCATATTGGTTCCTACATATTCTACGAAGATCTTTTATCGGTCAGACCGCATAACAACATACGTTGTTCCCTTTGTCATCGGTATGTTACTTGCCCAAGATTCGATCGTCGGTATCCAATACCTAGTTCAATCTCGTTACCGGCAAGTCTCTTTACTCGTTCTGTAATACATCATCCCGCAACTAACTCACTAGTTGCAATGCTTGCAAGGCTTAAGTGATGTGCATTACCGAGAGGGCCCAGAGATACCTCTCCGACGATCGGAGTGACAAATCCTAATCTCGAAATATGTCAACCCAACATGTACCTTCGGAGACACCTGTAGAGCACCTTTATAATCACCCAGTTACGTTGTGACGTTTGGTAGCACACAAAGTTTTCCTCCGGCACACGGGAGTTACATAATCTCATAGTCATAGGAACATGTATAAGTCATGAAGAAAGCAATAGCAACGTACTAAACGATCGGGTGCTAAGCTAATGGAATGGGTCATGTCAATTAGATCATTCAACTAATGATGTGATCCCATTAATCAAATGACAACTCTTTGTCCATGGTTAGGAAACATAACCATCTTTGATTAACGAGCTAGTCAAGTAGAGGCATACTAGTGACACTCTGTTTGTCTATGTATTCACACATGTATTATGTTTCCGGTTAATACAATTCTAGCATGAATAATAAACTTTTATCATGATATAAGGAAATAAATAATAACTTTATTATTGCCTCTAGGGCATATTTCCTTCAGTCTCCCACTTGCACTAGAGTCAATAATCTAGATTACACAGTAATGATTCTAACATCCATGGAGCCTTGGTGTCGATCATGTTTTGCTCGTGGAAGAGGCTTAGTCAACGGGTCTGCTACATTCAGATCCGTATGTATCTTGCAAATCTCTATGTCTCCCACCTAGACCAAATCCCGGATGGAATTGAAGCGTCTTTTGATGTGCTTGGTTCTTTTGTGAAATCTGGATTCCTTCGCCAAGGCAATTGCACCAGTATTGTCACAAAAGATTTTCATTGGACCCGATGCACTAGGTATGACACCTAGATCGGATATGAACTCCTTCATCCAGACTCCTTCGTTTGCTGCTTCCGAAGCAGCTATGTACTCTGCTTCACATGTAGATCCTGCCACGACGCTTTGTTTAGAACTGCACCAACTGACAGCTCCACCGTTTAATGTAAACACGTATCCGGTTTGCGATTTAGAATCGTCCGGATCAGTGTCAAAGCTTGCATCAACGTAACCATTTACGATGAGCTCTTTGTCACCTCCATATACAAGAAACATATCCTTAGTCCTTTTCAGGTACTTCAGGATGTTCTTGGCCGCTGTCCAGTGATCCACTCCTGGATTACTTTGGTACCTCCCTGCTAGACTTATAGCAAGGCACACATCAGGTCTGGTACGCAGCATTGCATACATGATAGAGCCTATGGCTGAAGCATAGGGAACATCTTTCATTTTCTCTCTATCTTCTGCAGTGGTCGGGCATTGAGTCTGACTCAACTTCACACCTTGTAACACAGGCAAGAACCCTTTCTTTGCTTGATCCATTTTGAACTTCTTCAAAATCTTGTCAAGGTATGTGCTTTGTGAAAGTCCAATTAAGCGTCTTGATCTATCTCTATAGATCTTTATGCCTAATATGTACGCGGCTTCACCGAGGTCTTTCATTGAAAAACTCTTATTCAAGTATCCCTTTATGCTATCCAGAAATTCTATATCATTTCCAATCAGTAATATGTCATCCACATACAATATCAGAAATGCTACAGAGCTCCCACTCACTTTCTTGTAAATACAGGCTTCTCCAAAAGTCTGTATAAAACCAGATGCTTTGATCACACTATCAAAGCGTTTATTCCAACTCCGAGAGGCTTGCACCAGTCCATAAATGGATTGCTAGAGCTTGCACACTTTATTAGCTCCCTTTGGATCGACAAAACCTTCCGGTTGCATCATATACAACTCTTCTTCCAGAAATCCATTCAGGAATGCAGTTTTGACATACATCTGCCAAATTTCATAATCATAAAATGCGGCAATTGCTAACATGATTCGGACAGACTTAAGCATCGCTACGGGTGAGAAGGTCTCATCGTAGTCAACCCCTTGAACTTGCCGAAACCCTTTTGCGAAAAGTCGAGCTTTGTAGACAGTAATATTACCGCCAGCGTCAGTCTTCTTCTTGAAGATCCATTTATTCTCAATTGCTTGCCGATCATCGGGCAAGTCAACCAAAGTCCACACTTTGTTCTCATACATGGATCCCATCTCAGATTTCATGGCTTCAAGCCATTTTGCGGAATCTGGGCTCACCATCGCTTCTTCATAGTTCGTAGGTTCATCATGATCTAGCAGCATGACTTCCAAAACAGGATTACCGTACCACTCTGGTGCGGATCTCAATCTGGTTGATCTACGAGGTTCAGTAGTATCTTGTCCTGAAGTTTCATGATCATTATCATTAGCTTCCTCACTAATTGGTGTAGGTGTCGCAGAAACAGGTTTCTGTGATGTACTACTTTCCAATAAGGGAGCAGGTACAGTTACCTCGTCAAGTTCTACTTTCCTCCCACTCACATCTTACGAGAGAAACTCCTTCTCCAGAAAGTTTCCGAACTTAGCAACAAAAGTCTTGCCTTCGGATCTGTGATAGAAGGTGTATCCAATAGTCTCCTTTGGATATCCTATGAAGACACATTTCTTCGATTTGGGTTCGAGCTTATCAGGTTGAAGCTTTTTCACATAAGCATCGCAGCCCCAAACTTTTAGAAACGACAACTTTGGTTTCTTGCCAAACCATAGTTCATAAGGCGTTGTCTCAACGGATTTTGATGGTGCCCTATTTAACGTGAATGCGGCCGTCTCTAAAGCATAACCCCAAAACGATAGCGGTAAATCAGTAAGAGACATCATAGATCGCACCATATCTAGTAAAGTACGATTACGACGTTCGGACACACCATTATGTTGTGGTGTTCCGGGTGGCGTGAGTTGCGAAACTATTCCGCATTGTTTCAAATGTACACCAAACTCGTAACTCAAATATTCTCCTCCACGATCAGATCGTAGAAACTTTATTTTCTTGTTACAATGATTTTCAACTTCACTATTAAATTCTTTGAACTTTTCAAATGTTTCAGACTTATATTTCATTAAGTAGATATACCCATATCTGCTTAAGTCATCTGTGAAGGTGAGAAAATAACGATATCCGCCACGAGCCTCAATATTCATCGGACCACATACATCTGTATGTATGATTTCCAACAAATTTGTTGCTCTCTCCATAGTACTAGAGAACGATGTTTTAGTCATCTTGCCCATGAAGCACGGTTCGCAAGTACCAAGTGATTCATAATCAAGTGGTTCCAAAAGTCCATCAATATGGAGTTTCTTCATGCGCTTTACACCGGTATGACCTAAACGGCAGTGCCACAAATAAGTTGCACCATCATTATCAACTCTGCATCTTTTGGTTTCAACATTATGAATATGTGTGTCACTACTATCGAGATTCAATAAGAATAGACCACTCTTCAAGGGTGCATGACCATAAAAGATATTACTCATATAAATAGAACAACCATTATTCTCTGATTTAAATGAATAATCGTCTCGCATCAAACAAGATCCAGATATAATGTTCATGCTTAACGCTGGCACCAAATAACAATTATTTAGGTCTAATATTAATCCCGAAGGTAGATGTAGAGGTAGCGTGCCGACCGCGATCACATTGACTTTGGAACCGTTTCCCACGCGCATCGTCAACTAGTCCTTAGCCAATCTTCGCTTAATCCGTAGTCCCTGTTTCGAGTTGCAAATATTAGCAACAGAACCAGTATCAAATACCTAGGTGCTACTGCGAGCATTAGTAAGGTACACATCAATAACATGTATATCACATATACCTTTGTTCACTTTGCCATCCTTCTTATCCGCCAAATACTTGGGGCAGTTCCGCTTCCAGTGACCAGTCTGCTTGCAGTAGAAGCACTCAGTTTCAGGCTTAGGTCCAGACTTGGGTTTCTTCTCTTGAGCAGTAACTTTCTTGTTGTTCTTCTTGAAGTTCCCCTTCTTCTTCCCTTTTCCCTTTTTCTTGAAACTAGTGGTATTATTGACCATCAACAC
Organism: Triticum dicoccoides; assembly: GCF_002162155.2. Classification (NCBI taxonomy): domain Eukaryota; kingdom Viridiplantae; phylum Streptophyta; class Magnoliopsida; order Poales; family Poaceae; genus Triticum; species Triticum dicoccoides. Next base: position 685,528,530 of record NC_041384.1, read on the forward strand.
TTGATGCTCCTTCTTGATTTCTACCTCCGCAGCTTTCAGCATTGCGAAGAGCTCGGGAATAGTCTTATTCATCCCTTGCATATTATAGTTCATCACGAAGCTCTTGTAGCTTGGTGGCAGTGGTTGGAGAATTCTGTCAATGACGCAATCATCTGGAAGATTAACTCCCATTTGAAATCAAGTGATTATTATACCCAGACATTTTGAGTATATGCTCACTGACAGAACTGTTCTCCTCCATCTTGCAGCTATAGAACTTATTGGAGACTTCATATCTCTCAATCTGGGCATTTGCTTGAAATATTAACTTCAACTCCTGGAACATCTCATATGCCCCATGACGTTCAAAACGTCGTTGAAGTCCCGGTTCTAAGCCGTAAAGCATGGCACATTGAACTATCGAGTAGTCATCAGCTTTGCTCTGCCAGACGTTCATAACATCTGGTGTTGCTCCAGCAGCAGGCCTGGCACCCAGCGGTGCTTCCAGGACGTAATTCTTCTGTGCAGCAATGAGGATAATCCTCAAGTTACGGACCCAGTCCGTGTAATTGCTACCATCATCTTTCAACGTTGCTTTCTCAAGGAACGCATTAAAATTCAACGAAACAACAGCACGGGCCATCTATCTACAATCAAACATACATAAGCAAGATACTATTAGGTACTAAGTTCATGATAAATTGAGGTTCAATTAATCATATTACTTAAGAACTCCCACTTAGATAGACATCCCTCTAATCCTCTAAGTGATTACGTGATCCAAATCAACTAAACCATGTCCGATCATCACGTGAGATGGAGTAGTTTCATTGGTGAACATCACTATGTTGATCATATCTACTATATGATTCACGCTCGACCTTTCGGTCTCCGTGTTCCGAGGCCATATATATGCTTGGCTCGTCAAGTATAACCTGAGTATTCCGCGTGTGCAACTGTTTTGCACCCGTTGTATTTGAACGTAGAGCCTATCACACCCGATCATCACGTGGTGTCTCAGCACGAAGAACTTTCGCAATGGTGCATACTCAGGGAGAACACTTCTTGATAATTTAGTGAGAGATCATCTTATAATGCTACCGTCAATCAAAGCAAGATAAGATGCATAAAAGATAATCATCACATGCAATCAATATAAGTGATATGATATGGCCATCATCATCTTGTGCCTGTGATCTCCATCTCCGAAGCACCGTCATGATCACCATCGTCACCGGCGCGACACCTTGATCTCCATCGTAGCATCGTTGTCGTCTCGCCAATCTTATGCTTCCACGACTATCGCTACCGCTTAGTGATAAAGTAAAGCATTACAGCGCGATTGCATTGCATACAATAAGGCGACAACCATATGGCTCCTGCCAGTTGCCGATAACTCGGTTACAAAACATGATCATCTCATACAATAAAATTTAGCATCACGTCTTGACCATATCACATCACAACATGCCCTGCAAAAACAAGTTAGACGTCCTCTACTTTGTTGTTGCAAGTTTTACGTGGCTGCTACGGGCTTAAGCAAGAACCAATCTTACCTACGCATCAAAACCACAACGATAGTTTGTCAAGTTGGTGTTGTTTTAACCTTCGCAAGGACCGGGCGTAGCCACACTCGGTTCAACTAAAGTTGGAGAAACTGTCACCCGCAAGCCACCTATGTGCAAAGCACGTCGGGAGAACCGGTCTCGCGTAAGCATACGCGTAATGTCGGTCCGGGCCGCTTCGTTCAACAATACCGCCGAACCAAAGTATGACATGCTGGTAAGCAGTATGACTTATATCGCCCACAACTCACTTATGTTCTACTCGTGCATATAACATCAACACATAAAACCTGGGCTCGGATGCCACTGTTGGGGAACGTAGTAATTTCAAAAAAAATCCTATGCACACGCAAGATCATGGTGATGCACAGCAACGAGACGGGAGAGTGTGATCTACGTACCCTTGTATATCAACAACGGAAGCGTTAACTTGGTTGATGTAGTCGTACGTCTTCACGGCCCGACCGATCAAGCACCGAAACTACGACACCTCCGAGTTCTAGCACACGTTCAGCTCGATGACGATCCCTGGACTCCGATCCAGCAAAGTGTCGGGGAAGAGTTCCGTCAGCACGACGGTGTGGTGACGATCTTGATGTACTAATGTCGCAGGGCTTCGCCTAAGCACTGTTACAATATTATCGAGGACTATGGTGGAAGGGGGCACCGCACATGGCTAAGAATATGATCACGTGGATCAACTTGTGTCTCTAGGGGTTGCCCCTGCCTCCGTATATAAAGGCTCAAAGGGGGGGGGCGGCCGGCCAAGAGGAGGCGCGCCAGGAGGAGTCCTACTCCCTCCGGGAGTAGGACTCCCCCCCCTTTCCTAGTTGGAATAGGATTCGCGGAGAAGAGAGAGGAGGAAGGGGGGCCGGCCCCCTATCCTTGTCCTGTTCGGACCAAGGGAGGGGAGGGGCACGCGACCCATCTCTGGCTACCTCTCCTCTCTTCCACTAAGGCCCACTAAGGCCCATATATCTCCCGGGGGGTTCCGGTAACCTCCCGGTACTCCGGTAAAATCCCGATTTCACCCGGAACACTTCCGATATCCAAACATAGGCTTCCAATATATCAATCTTTATGTCTCGACCATTTCGAGACTCCTCGTCATGTCCGTGATCACATCCGGGACTCCGAATAACCTTCGGTACATCAAAATGTATAAACTCATAATATAACTGTCATCGAAACCTTAAGCGTGCGGACCCTACGGGTTCGAGAACAATGTAGACATGACCGAGACACGTCTCCGGTCAATAACCAATAGCGGGACCTGGATGCCCATATTGGTTCCTGCATATTCTATGAAGATCTTTTATCGGTCAGACCGCATAACAACATACGTTGTTCCCTTTGTCATCGGTATGTTACTTGCCCGAGATTCGATCGTCAGTATCCAATACCTAGTTCAATCTCGTTACCGGCAAGTCTCGTTACTCGTTCTGTAATACATCATCCCGCAACTAACTCATTAGTTTCAATGCTTGCAAGGCTTAAGTGATGTGCATTACCGAGAGGGCCCAGAGATACCTCTCCGACGATCGGAGTGACAAATCCTAATCTTGAAATACGTCAACCCAACATGTACCTTTGGAGACACCTGTAGAGCACCTTTATAATCACCCAGTTACGTTGTGACGTTTGGTAGCACACAAAGTGTTCTCCGGCACATGGGAGTTACATAATCTCATAGTCATAGGAACATGTATAAGTCATGAAGAAAGCAATAGCAACATACTAAACGATCGGGTGCTAAGCTAATGGAATGGGTCATGTCAATCAGATCATTCAACTAATGATGTGATCCCGTTAATCAAATGACAACTCTTTGTCCATGGTTAGGAAACATAACCATCTTTGATTAACGAGCTGTCAAGTAGAGGCATACTAGTGACACTCTGTTTGTCTATGTATTCACACATGTATTATGTTTCCGGTTAATACAATTCTAGCATGAATAATAAACTTTTATCATGATATAAGGAAATAAATAATAAATTTATTATTGCCTCTAGGGCATATTTCCTTCAAAAACCCTACGTCCTGCTTGATTAATATTGATGGTATGGGTATTACAAGAGTTGATCTACCACGAGATCAGAGAGGCTAAACCCTACAAGCTAGCCTATGGTATGATTGTTGATGTGTATGTCGTCCTACGGACTAAAACCCTCCGGTTTATATAGACACCGGATGGGGTTAGGGTTACATAGAGTCGGTTACAATGGTAGGAGATCTGAATATCCGTATCGCCAAGCTTGCCTTCCACGCCAAGGAAAGTCCCTTCCGGACACGGGACGAAGTCTTCAATCTTGTATCTTCATAGTCCTGGAGTCCGGCTGAAGGTATAGTCCGGCCATCGGGACACCCCCTAATCCAGGACTCCCTCAATCGTCATCATCAACCATCCTCCATCACCAATTTCATGATGCTCACCGTCGTGCGTGAGTAATTACATCGTAGGTTTGCTGGACGGTGATGGGTTGGATGAGATCTATCATGTAATCGAGTTAGTTTTGTTAGGGTTTGATCCCTAGTATCCACTATGTTCTGAGATTGATGTTGCTATGACTTTGCTATGCTTAATGCTTGTCACTAGGGCCCGAGTGCCATGATTTCAGATCTGAACCTATTATGTTTTCATCAATATATGAGAGTTCTTGATCCTATCTTGCAAGTATATAGTCACCTATTATGTGTTATGATTCGTTAACCCCGAAGTGACAATAATCAGGATACTTACCGGTGATGACCGTAGTTTGAGGAGTTCATGTATTCACTATGTGTTAATGCTTTGTTCCGGCACTCTATTAAAAGGAGGCCTTAATATCCCTTAGTTTCCGTAAGGACCCCGCTGCCACGGGAAGGTAGGACAAAAGATGTCATGCAAGTTCTTTTCCATAAGCACGTATGACTATATTCGGAATACATGCCTACATTACATTGATGAACTGGAGCTAGTTCTGTGTCACCCTAGGTTATGACTGTTACATGATCAACCGCATCCGGCATAATTCTCCATCACCGATCCATTGCCTACGAGCTTTCCATACATTGTTCTTCGCTTATTTACTCTTTTGTTGCTATTGCTATCATCACTACAAAATACCAAAAACATTACTTTTACTACTATTACCTTATGCTACCGTTACCGCTACTATCATATTACTTTGCTACTAAATACTTTGTTGCAGATATTAAGTTTCCAGGTGTGGTTGAATTGACACCTCAGCTGATAATACTTGAGAGTATTCTTTGGCTCCCCTTGTGTCGAATCAATAAATTTGGGTTGAATACTTTACCCTCAAAAACTGTTGCGATCCCCTAAACTTGTGGGTTATCAAGACTATTTTCTGGCGCCGTTGCCGGGGAGCATAGCTCTATTCTTTGAGTCACTTGGGATTTATATCTGCTTATCATTATGAAGAACTTGAAAGATCCAAGAACCAAGATTTATCCCTCAACTACGAGGGGAGGTAAGGAACTGCCATCTAGCTCTACACTTGATTCACCTTCTGTTTTGCGTAAGCTTGCGACACCTAAACCTGCTTCTGCTATTCGTTCTGATATGTCGCATGTTATTGATGATGCCACTTCTGCTATACATGATACTTATGATGAAACTACTTCTATGCTTGATACTACTGTGCCACTTGGTGAATTTCTTGATGAACAACTTGCTAGGGCTAGAGAGATTGAAAATATTGAATCTGATAATACTGATGAAATTGATGATGAAGACTTGCCTGTTATTCCCGAGGGTTATGTTTTTGATAAAGAAGCTTCTTTAGCTATTTTAGCTTGCAAAGAGATACAAACTTAAGAGGCTATTAGCTAAATGGAATAAGCAATCTCTAAATGCTAGGATGAAACCTGACCCTACTTTTGCTACTTCACCTATCTGTGTTACTGATAAGGATTATGAATTCTCTGTTGATCCTGATAGAATTACTTTGGTTGAATCTGATCCTTTTCATGGCTATGAATCTGAAAGTGTTGTGGCACATCTTACTAAATTAAATGATATAGCCACCTTGTTCACTACTGATGAGAGAACTCGTATATTTTATATCCTTAAAATATTTCCATTCTCATTAAAGGGTGATGCTAAGATATGGTTTAATTCTCTTGATCCTGGTTGTGTGTGTAGTCCCTAGGATATGATTTATTACTTCGCTGCTAAATATTTCCCTGCTCATAAGAAACAAGCTGCTTTAAGGGATATATATAATTCTGTGCAAATTGAAGAAGAGAGTCTCCCACAAGCTTGGGGGAGGCTTATCCAATTACTTATGCTTTGCCTGATCATCCTCTTAAGAAAAATGAAATGCTTTGCCTGATCATCCAATTACTTAATTTTGTGCAAATTGAAGAAGAGAGTCTCCCACAAGCTGAGGGTTTGTACTAGTAGCTATGTGTTTGATCTCTCTCTCTCTCTCTCGTGTTCTTGATTTGGCACGGTCTTGAGGTATCGCGGGCTTTGTTATAGTTGAATCATATGGAGTTTCTCCTTCTCTATCTAAAGGAAATATGCCCTAGAGGCAATAATAAAGTTGTTATTTATATTTCCTTACATCCTGATAAATTTTTATTATTCATGCTAGAATTGTATTAACCGGAAACTTAGTACATGTGTGAATACATAGACAAACAGAGTGTCACTAGTATGCCTCTACTTGACTAGCTCATTAATCAAAGATGGTTAAGTTTCCTAACCATAGACATGAGTTGTCATTTGATGAATGGGGTCACATCATTAGAGAATGATGTGATTGACTTGACCCATACATTAGCTTAGCACTATGATCGTTTAGTTTGTTGCTATCGCTTTCTTCATAACTTATACATGTTCCTATGACTATGAGATTATGCAACTCCCGAATACCGGAGGAACACTTAGTGTGCTATCAAACGTCACAACATAATTGGGTGACTATAAAGATGCTCTATAGGTGTGTCCAACGGTGTTTGTTGAGTTGGCACTCCGACTATCGGAGAGGTATCTCTGGGCCCTCTCGGTAATGCACATCACTATAAGCCTTGCAAGCAATGTGACTAATGAGTTAGTTGCGGGATGTTGCATTATGGAACGAGTAAAGAGACTTGCCGGTAACGAGATTGAACTAGGTATGGTGATACCAACGATTGAATCTCGGGCAAGTAACATACCAATGACAAAGGGAACAATGTATGTTGTTACGCGGTTTGACCGATAAAGATCTTCGTAAAATATGTAGGAACCAATATGAGCATCCAGGTTCCGCTATTGGTTATTGACCGAAAGTGAGTCTCAGTCATGTCTACATAGTTCTCGAACCCGTAGGGTCTGCACGCTTAACGTTCGATGACGATCGGTATTATGAGTTTATGTGTTTTGATGTACCGAAGGTAGTTCAGAGTCCCGGATGTGATCACGGACATGGTGAGGAGTCTCGAAATGGTCGAGACATAAAGATCGACATATTGTAAGGCTATGTTTGGACACTGGAATGGTTCCGGATGAGTTCGGGCATTTTCCGGAGTACTAGGAGGTTACCGGAACCCCCGAGGAGTCAATGGGCCATATTGGGCCTTAGTGGAAGAGAGGAGGAGGCGGTCAGGTGGAGGGCGCTCCCCCCAAGCCAATCTGAATTGGGTGGGGGGGCGGGCCGCCCTTTCCTTTCTCCTTCTCCCTCTTCCTTCTTTTCCTACTCCAACTAGGGAAAGGGGGAAACCTACTCCTACTGGGAGTAGGACTCCCCCCTTGGGCGCGCCCTATGAGGGTCGGCCCTCCTCTCCTCCACTCCTTTATACACGGGGGAGGGGGGCACCCCATAGACACACAAGTTGACAGTTATCTTAGCCGTGTGCGGTGCCCCCCTCCACAGATTTCCACCTCGGTCATATCGTTGTAGTGCTTAGGCTAAGCCCTGTGTCGGTAACTTCTTCATCACCATCATCACGCCGTCGTGCTGACGAAACTCTCCGTCGGCCTCAGCTGGATCAAGAGTACGAGGGACGTCACCAAACTGAACGTGTGCATATAGCGGAGGTGCCGTGCGTTCGGTACTTGGATCGGTTGGATCGTGACGACGTTCGACTACATCAACTGTGTTACTAAACGCTTCCGCTTTCGATCTACGAGGGAACATAGACACACTCTCCCTGCTCGTTGATATGCATCTCGTAGATAGATCTTGCATGATCGTAGGAATTTTTTTAAAATACTGCATTCCCCAACAGTGGCATCCGAGCCAGGTCTATGCGTAGATGTTATATGCACGAGTAGAACACAAAGAGTTGTGGGCGATAATAGTCATACTGCTTACCAGCATGTCATACTTTGATTCGGCGGTATTGTTGGATGAAGCGGCTCAGATCGACATTACACGTACGCTTACGCGAGACTGGTTCTACCGACGTGCTTCGCACATAGGTGGCTAGTGTGTGTTTGTTTCTCCAACTTTAGTTAAATCGAGTGTGACTACGCCCAGTCCTTGTTGAAGGTTAAAACAGCAAACTTGACGAAAAATCATTGTGGTTTTGATCAATGTTGCGGATATCGCTTATCGGGAACTTATCGGTCGACCCATGATAAGGGGTAAATCGGCCAGTTTATCGGCATATCGGCCGATTTATCGGGAACTTTTGATGCGTAGGTAAGAACGGTTCTTGCTAAGCCCATAGCAGCCATGTAAAACTTGCAACAATAAAGTAGAGGACGTCTAACTTGTTTTTGCAGGGCATGTTGTGATGTGATATGGTCAAGACGTGATTATATAAATTGTTGTATGAGATGATCATGTTTTATAACTCGGTTATCGGCAACTGGCAGGAGCCATATGGTTGTCATTTTATTGTATGAATGCAATCGCCATGTAATTGCTTTACTTTATCACTAAGCGGTAGCGATAGTCATGAAAGAAATAGTTAGTGAGACGACAACGATGCTTTGATGGAGATCAACACACTACTAGGAAAAGGCCTACTTATGGCGCACCGGTTTTGCCTACTAATGGCGCATCACCAGTGCGCCATTATTAGCACGCCACTAGTATTTTTTACTAATGGCGCACCACTGGTGCGCCATTAGTATCTGGTATACTGATGGCGCACCATCCAGTAAACAGGCAGTGCGCCATTAGTTTTGCTCACGGTGCGCCACTAGAGTCTGCTATACTAATGGCGCACCACATGGTAGTGCGCCATTAGTAACAATTTTTTTAATTTTTTTTCTTAATCTCAGGTCACTATTTCACCTATGAGATATCCAACACATATATATACAACAAGCATCCATATAACAATCATAGCCAACACACAAGTTCCATCATATATACATACATAGCCAACACATAGTTCCATCGTTACATATTACAAAAGTTTCACATTGTTCATCCAACACCGTTATCCATCAATTCACAAAAGTTTCACATTGATACAAAATAAAAACACAAATGGAAAAGAAGCACTCCATCCATGCAAGCTTCCGTGAATTAAATCAAATCTGCAAAATGATAAACAAGAAGTTAGAAGAAGAAAAAGAAGAAGACTAGAAGAATACTAGAAGAAGAAGAACACTAGAAGAAGAATAAGAAGAATTTTGGAAAAGAAGAAGAATAAGAAGAAGACTATAAGCTTATTATGTAAACTTGATCATTTTGTGCTAACATAAGTTATTTTGGAGCTAACCTATAGGAAACTAAGCATATAAGCTCTAAGTTAGTATATTAGAGCCAACTTAGGTAAAATGAAGCTAACCTATGTCATTTTGGAAAAGAAGAAGAAAAAGAAAAAGACTATAAGCTTATTATGTAAACTTGATCATTTTGTGCTAACATAAGTTATTTTGGAGCTAACCTATAGGAAACTAAGCATATAAGCTCTAAGTTAGCATATTAGAGCCAACTTAGGTAAAATGAAGCTAACCTATAGGAAACTAAGCATATTAGAGATAACATAGGTAACTAAGTGTATATATATATATATATATATATATATATCATTTTAGAGATCTGACATACCTGACAAAGTTCAGTTCTCATGCATTGTTCTTCTCCTTCTCCTTCCTCAGCCTGATGCGCCAAGAGCGGCGAGGCGGTGGAGGCGGTGGAGGCAGTGGGATGTAGTCTTCTACCTCAATTGGCGTGGTCATGTCGCCCAGCTGTGGGATCGCCGGCGCCACCACCGGTGCGTGGTCATTGTCAGGCACCACCACCATCGCGAGGCCACCTTCAGGCACGACCATCGCTAGGTCATCCTCAGCCACCTCCATCTCTTGCCCATGGTCAGCCACCACCATCTCTTGCCCATGGTTAGCCACCACCATCTCTTGCCCTTGGTCAGCCACCACCAGCGCTAGGTCATCCTCAGCCTAATGCCCATCGTCATCCTGCAGCTCCTCATCCCCACTCTGCTCCTCTTCTCCCGCACTCCAGTCCGGATCATCCTTCTTGTTGTCTATGCTGCTGCCAGAATCGCTGCTGCTTCCGCTACAACCAGAATCGCTGCTGCTTTCGCTACAGCCATAGCCGCTGCTGCTTTGGCTGTAGCCATTGTCGCTGCTGCTGCTCCCATTACCTGTCCAAATGCAACAATGACCGTTAACAATCGATGCGAGACAAAGCCAAATGTAGAGGAATAAGAAGAGGCAGAACGTACTGGCATCATAATCTTCAGCGTAGCGCATGCGACACATAGTCGCGTTGAACACCTTCACGATGAGCATGGTGGCGTCGTCGTCGTACCTGAAGAGAAGGAAGTACCCCAGCCACAGGTCGTAGGCACGATAGAACTTCTCCCACCCACGAGACAAGTACATGTGGCCCTCCTTGATCACCAACTCCACATCCCACAGCCTGCGAAACCCGTTGCCGGCCTGTCGCAGCTTCACATTATTTGGAGGATCTTCACCCATCAGCATGTTCATAAAACTGTCAGGCAGCCTCTGCAGTTTGGGACAATGAGTGTTGTAGCAAACAACAGATATCATAATGAGAAGGGTGAAGGGGAGATCTCTCGTTTTATATACCTGCATCATGGATGATACTGAAGTCCCAAGTATGATAGTGAAGAACTCGGAAGCATCCAACTCGTACTGCGGTGTCGCAGAGCGGCGGTGGCTGCTTCCTGCCATCTCTGATAAGCAGCAGAAGAGACCAATTAGTACCCTTACAACAGATCATAAAACATGCATGATAACAGGCATCACAAGTAATTCAGAGGCATCACAAGTAATTCAGAAATTGTGAAACAAGCCTTTCAATGTACGAACTTGAAAGAACTACTGAGGCTTCTGCGACAGTTCAGAAAAGTAATGATCAATTCTCTCTATTTCTGTTTCTAGTTCACATAGTTTGATAACTTGGATGCACAAAGGCTATTGGTGCAGTATCATAAGGTTCCATATCATGTAGAAGAAAAAAAGATAGGTGACAATAGCAAGCACACATCTGAGCAGACATTAGCAATATATGACAAAAATGTACATGCTGATTAACAAGCTTGGGCTTAGCAGTAATATTCTGAGAAAATATTTTCTTGAAGCCTGAACAAGTGGCTTTCCTTTTTAAAAACAGAACCAAAACCATGACACAATCACTTGACAACATCTATTGACTACATTAGATGGAGAACTACTCAAGCGGTGCAAGCAAGCAAAATTGCCACGCTAGTGCACCAAGTCCAAGTTCAGTTAAAGCAAGCTCTTCCTACTGCAAGGATATTGAGCTTTCGAATTGTAGAGAATTTGTTGCTTTCACTTGCCATAATCTACTCCAGCTAGTTGCTGCAAGTGGGTGCAATTATAAATTGCATGGCTACAGAAAATATGAGGACGAGCAAGTGGGTGCAATTATAAACTCACTTACAGTAACAAGCAAGCACATCAAAATCTGAACCAGTATCTGAGCTAGTACTCCAAACTGTATGTAAAATGTGCTCCTACTAAAAAAACATAGAGAAAACTACCTAAAGCGATGCAAAGCCTGCTTTGAAGAACGATTTAGAGAATAATAAGAAGCCACACAAAGCTAACAGCAGCAAATTAGCACCAGGCAGAAGCAAAAGGGAACGAATTACTACTACCCTTTACACTAGCACTGACCCTTCACAGTAGCAAAAGATGTCTACATACTCGCACCATTCATCCATCCATCTAGCAAGCAACTAGCACAATTCAACCAACCATCAAGCAAACCATCTACTACCTAACATCAACACACATCCATCTATCCAACATCCATTGATCCATGTAAATAGCAGCATGGACAAGAGAGGAACAGGGAACAGAGAGATGAACAAGGAACATGGAGGTGAGTAAGGAAGAGGGGCTCAGCACGGGCAGCGCGTCCAAGGAGAGCAGCCGCCGACCATGCGCAGGGAGAGACGGCGGGAGGTGGCGACGATGGTCACGACACCGTCCTTGGTTCACCGGCTGCTGCTGGGGAGACCGGAGGCGGAGGACGGCAGGGGCCGGCGGGGTGGGCGCGTGCGTCGAGGCTGAGGTCGCAAGCTGCTGCAGGGGTCGGAAGAGGCGCTCGCTCATCCGAGGTGGAGGAGAGGAGCGGGCGGCGGGGCGAGGAACCCTAGCGCGAGGGTCGGGGCGGA
>NC_041384.1:685541243-685580590 GCF_002162155.2 Triticum dicoccoides
GGGGGTGCAGGGGCGCGGGGGCGGCGGGGATGGGGGCGCGGGGGCGGCGGGGGTGTGGAGTCCGGCGAGGGTCGGGGCGGCGGGGGTGGGGCGGCGGGGGTGGAGTCCGGTGAGGGTCGGGGCGGCGGCGTCGTGGGTCGGGGCAGCGCGCGGGTGGATCTGGTGGCGAGGGAGAGAGGGTCGAAGGGGATCTAGCGAGGGAGAGGGAGGATAGCTTACTAATGGCGCACCACTCCTCGGTGCGCCATTAGAGATCTTTTTTTCTAGATAGCAATGGCGCACCTAACCCAGGTTACTAATGGTGCACCACTCCTCGGTGCGCCATTAGAATGTTTTTTATTATAGTTCGAGCACAGGTTATATTGCACCTAACCCAATCCAAATCAGAACCAGGCCACTAGCCCGACTGGTTAGCACGTAGCACACACACCAGGAGGTCCTGGGTTTGATTTCCAGGCTCTGCAATATTTTTTTTTGCATTTTAAATGTTGTTTGATATTTATTTGTGTTTAAATATGTTCAAACTTGTTTAAATCATAACAGTAATATTTTTTATAAAAACAATAATAATTTTTTAAAAAATATGTTCAAATTTGTTACTTGAAAATATCATCGGCGGCGGCGGTGGAGCGGGGGAGGGTGCGGGGGGTGCCCGTTGGCGGCGGTGGAGCGGGGGGGCCGGGTGCTCGTCGGCGACGGTGAAGGGGGATCAAGATCGAGTGTCCTCACCACTGGCTCGCATCCTTAGGGTGACTCAGCATCTTGTCTTTTTTATTTATCTCCGGATCATTTCCGTCATCTTCCCGCTTCTTCTTCTCCCCATCCGCGTGCCAACGCAGGAGCTTTGCTACCTTAGGGTCCGCGAAATACCGCTGCAAACGAGGAGTGATCGGAAAGTACCACACCGATTTTCGAGGAGTTCTCTTTCTCTTCTTGTATCGAGTGACGCCGCACACCGGACATATGGTAGACTCTGCGTGCTCGTCCCGATAAATGATGCAATTGTTCATGCACACATGGTATTTCACGTGCGGTAAATTCAGAGGACACACAATTTTCTAATTCAGTGCGTCATTAGTAGTTTTGCAAAAAAGTAAAAATAATAATTTTTATACTAATGGCGCACCGCATTACTAGTTTAAACTAGTAATGGCGCACCGTGCAACGGTGCGTCATTAGTAGTTTTGCCAAAAAGTAAAAAAAAACAAATTACTGGCGCACTTTGTCGCCGGTGCGCCATTAGTAACTACTAATGGCGCACTTTGCCCAGATGCGCCATTAGTATGTTTGAAAAAATGGAAAAAAATTGTTACTAGTGGCGCACCTTTTGTCTGGTGCGCCATTAGTGTCTTCCACACTAATGATGTACCTCCACCTGGTGCGCCATTAGTATATAGTAGTGGCGCACTACTTCTCTGGTGCGCCATTAGTGTCAATCCTATTTTTAGCCCTTTTCCTAGTAGTGACGTGTCAAGCCGGTGACGATGGTGATCATGACTGTGCTTTGAAGATGGAGATCAAAGGCACAAGATGATGATGACCACATATCATATCACTTATATTGATTGCATGTGATGTTTATCCTTTATGCTTCTTATTTTGCTTTGTACGGCAGTAGCATTATAAGATGATCTCTCACTAAATTTCAAGGTATAAGTGTTCTATCTGAGTATGCACCGTTGCTACAGTTCGTCGTGCCGAGACACCACGTGATGATCGGGTGTGATAAGCTTTATATTCACATACAACGGGTGCAAACCAGTTTTGTACAAGCAAAATACTCGGATTAAACTTGACGAGCCTAGCATATACAGATATGGCCTCGGAACACTGAAACCGAAAGGTCGGCCACTGCTGATGCCTTTTTTCTATAATAAAACTTCTCATGTCAACAAAGTGCTAGTGGACACACATGAGTTTCAAGTCATCACCATCTCTACTTCTAGCTGGGAGCAAAACCAGGGAAGGAATAATAGTTGTAGCTTGTTCCACAATTAGAACCTTCTTCAGCTGAAATGTTCCCTTCTCAACAAGGCATGGCTTTAGGATTAGCCGGCCATCACAGCAATCAATTCATCACATGAACGATCATCAGTTCATAGTTGCTTCATTTGTGGAGCGTACATAGCCGTTTGAAATACACACGCAGAGGGTACAAAACTACAAATACATACTTGGACACTAGCTTGATTACAAACCATGCATGTTGGCCACACCTAAATTTAGGCCAGTCCCACGACTCGACTGCCTATTTGACAACTTGTTACATTTCGACAAAGTTTATCCAAGGGAATGATGAATTGAAATAAACCTAGAACCCATCAGGCAAAGGCGACCAGATCACTTTCACTGAGATTAATGCAAAATCAGTCTTAATCTTTCGAGCACTAGACCCGGGGTTGCCAGTATTGAAGAAACAATCATGTTTAGAGAAATTGGATGGCTCCGGGCCAACCTTGAACTTGAAGTGTATGCAAGAATCTATTACCACAGCAATCACAGACCTTTTTAAGCTTCGCACCTCGTCAATGACACCATCAAAGAGCCGAATTTGTTCATTCAACCCACTGGTAAAACAGCCGAGAGATAGATTGAAGCTTCTTTGCACTTCTGATATGGCAACTTCTACGGTTGCCTCAACTGCATTTTCAATATTTGAAAAAGTTATGTCAACTGCGCCACAATCGCCATGGATGCGTCTCGTGAACACACTACGATTCCGCATGCCCATGTGTCCTAGAGCTGACACCCCATCGATCAGTTATAGATCATGCTTTTCTGGTTCAACAGTCTTGGTCCTCATGTCGTATTCGATTAAAATCTCACCCAGAAAATTAATGCCTCTCTTGGGGCCAGCCATGTTGATGAGAGAGCCCTACAAAGTTATCATTATTTAGTAGCTCTTTCATATAAAAGTAAGAAACATCCTAAACACTTCCCTTATGATGTTTAACTTGCAAGTTTGCAACAGAATTTACATTAAAAAGGGATATTTTACAATGGATGAACAAGCTCTTCATTTTTATGCATTTCAACAGATGAATCACATGGAAGCATCTTTGTTGATGCAAAAGAGATGAAGTGGTTGTAGCACGTGAGTGAGAGTACGTAATCTCATCTGTTCTATGGATGTGATAGTGGATGTGAGTGTGATCTCGAAGCAATGTTGGAGGGGTGAGGATAAGGGATTCCATGCATGTAGCTCAACCTCCATAGAAACTTTCTGGATGTGATATTATAAAATGAAAAAGAAGTGATTTTAAGTAAGGAATAAGTCTATTCAACTCCCCAGCTCAGAGCATTGTGGCTAGTCTATAAGATCAGGTACCTGACACCTGAAGTATTCCATGTTGTCTAAATCATTCACTGGGGTGATTTAGGAGGTGGCTTTGCCCATACACTCCACATGGCACATGTGGAAAAACCACCTACAAAAATGCACCTAGCGGTGATTTAGACAATGTTGAATACTTTTAAGAGGTAGAATACCAGTCATTTTACCCATGTGGTCCACAGGGCACATCTGCAAAAACCACATACACATCATCTTACTAATCCATGTTACTCCCCACTATGACTAGCCTCATAGTGGGAAGGCACATACTACTAGCAACTAGCTATATTACCACATGCCTCTGTCTAATAATAGAGAGTGATGTTACTCATGCTAGGGAGTGATACAATTTCCAATGAATCACATTAATGACTAAGACAACATCAATAAATAGCTGTCTTCTACTTAAATTTGCTTAACAACTACTCTCTCTGTCTCATAATATAAGAGCGCTATTAAAAAACGCTCTTATATTATGGGACGAAGGGAGTAACAAATTCATCCCCCGAGTACCCTTTGACGAGATTTCCTTTTCTTGGTGGCAATGCACTGGCTTTCAACCAGTGAAAGTAAACAAAGTAAAGGAAAACTAAACTCAAGATTTTAACAGAGAATATATCAGTTAACCCCATATATATACTTGAAAAGAAGAAAGAAAAGAGGTATCGATCACTTACTCTCTCTGCGGTCCGCGAAACTTGCAGCCCTTGAATATGCGCACTTGTATATAGAACCATCACGGTGCCTGCTCTTCAGATATACTCCCTCCGTTCCAAAATAGATGACCCAACTTTGTACTAAAGTTTGTATAAAGTTGAGCCATCTATTTTGGAACGGAGGGAGTACCTCTAGAGGGAACACGCCGTCCAAGGGCTGCAATCGGTTTTGAATTTTCTTTCGGGTTCTAAATTTTTGTCTGCTGTGCGAGTCACAAGACACAGAACCTTAATCTTGGTCGCGATCCAGATCCAAAACTAGCACGAGAAGGACACATAACTAGAAAGACGGCAAATAGATGGAGTGGGAGGCTCGTAAACTGGTTGCGCGAGCACTGGTGGCCACCGGCGAGGCGGAGCAGAGGCCATGAGAGATACAAGATTACAAGTGGCCGCGAGAGGCGGTGCATTGGGGCAGGAGAAGCGGCAACGCCTGTCCGCCAGGCCGTCGGAGTAGACGAGGAATCGGGCGGAAGATTCGCGCTTGAGCGCGCGGCACCGCCGGGGCAGGGGAGGTGCTGGATTGGTGGCGGCGGGCTGAGGCTCGATCGTTCCTACTGGAACTAATCCCGCAAAATCTGTTTTGCACGCCCCAAGGAGTAGCAGCAGGTCGCTGGATCAGCAACCCGCAGCCGTCCCTCAAATTTGCATCGTACGTTTAAAATTAACTTGCTCAGTTATGAAAACCCCATAGGTCCACAACTCGACTGTATACACAGCTATTGACAAAGTTTATGCGAAGTCTCATCTCGTTGGCGTTCCCTACAAGGCCACCCTCCTAGGTCGCATGATCTCCATCCCACGGCTGGCAGTTTTTGGCCAAAATATCCAAAAGAAAAAGTCTCCTAAAGGAAAGAACTGCCATGGCATTTTCAAAAACTGCCTGCCCCACAACACTCAAATGCAGTGAAACTGCAAGGGGACCACGTTCGTTCACTACCCATCTTCCGGCGAACATTTACCAGGGATGAGGGTCCAAGTTTATTTAAGGATGTGATGAACTAGAATAAAGGCCAGTGCCCTTTGACAGTGGCGACCAGGTAGCCTTCACTGAGATTAACGCAACATTATTCTTTATCTTTCGAGCATTAGACCCGTGGTTGCATTGAAGGAACAACCATGTCTAGCGGAATTGGATGAATCCAGGACAACCTTCGACTTCAGGTATATCCGAGAACCTGTCACTACAACAACCACATACCTTCTTAGGGTATTGACGGTGCATAATCTGGTCAGTACCCTCGGTAGGCGCACACTCCAAACAAAATGTAATCCTCGGCATGTTTATCCCCGATGTAGCCGACCTACGTGTAACTCTAGGTATCCCTGGTGTCTATATGAGACGAGGGGTTTATACCGTAGAGGTAGATTCATTCACACATACGATCTCGAGGTAGATCAACCCGTACTCTGTACCCCATCCACAATCAATACAATACACGGAGAACATAGGGTTTGACCTCTTCGAAAGGGCCTAGATCCCTTCTTCGTCCTATTATCATCGTGCCAAGATCACCAGCTCGAGACCCCCTACTCGAAATCTGTCGGATTTAGCTTCGTCATTGGTGGCCCACGCATGTCCCTTTGTGTGGTCGCAGCGGCTCGATGGCTTGCCTTCAGATCGATGAAAGCATCGGATGTGGCAAAACCTCCTTCCCCTGAGAACTCTTTGTCTTCGGCAGCATCACGCTTTACACCGATTCGACTTTCCACCTCGGCCGGATCAAAAACTTCGCTCCAGGACAGACCATCAGGTTTGGAAACCTGGATTACACTGTGGACCCTACAGCGAGCTTGCATTTTCGGGCTGGGTACCATTGAACGAGTTCAATGGTACGAACTATCCTAAGACTCCACAGGAACTGTTTAATCTCAAATACTCTAGCCTTAGAGTTACGGTTGACAGGGCATTTGGAGTTCCGGAGCATAATTTTAAGATCCTGGATCAGAAGCCATTCCATAATTTCCCCACCTAGGTTAAGTTTGTTCTTACTTGTTGCATTCTGCACAACTGGATCCTGCAATGAGGTTGTGATGACCTGGTGCCGTATGAGGAATATGTGATGCCCGATGATGTTGTGAGCTTCGTTCATGGTGTGGAGGCATTTGACAACGAAACCTGAAAGAACAGAAGGATGGAGTGGGCTCAGGCAATGTGGAAGAACAGAGATAGAAGAGTAGGAAGAAGTAGAAGCAGCAGAAAAAGAAGAGGACAAGGATGGACTTCCAACTAGTTTGACATCAATGGACATTCCCCTATTGAGCCATTTGACTAATATTTGTACTGGTATTTGTTAGTAGTTAGGTTGAACTGCGATTTGTTTCCTTGCTAGGACTGAAAATATGTACAAATTCGTGTGTGGTAACGTCACCACTAGTGAGAAGTGATAATAGCACATTATGAAGTTTGCAACCAATTAACGTGTAGTTTGTGCGTCAAGTGCAACACAGGCAACCAAACAACGGGTCGATATTGCTTCCCTCATGCAGCCAACCAAGTTATGTACAGATGATGGTTTTCCGCATGTTCTACCTCAATCAAGCATATCTAAAACACACATGCAAAGTGAGAGAGAAAACAATGCAGGTAACCCCTGAAGGAAATATGCCCTAGAGGCAATAATAAAGTTATTATTTATTTCCTTATATCGTGATAAATGTTTATTATTCATGCTAGAATTGTATTAACCAGAAACATAATACATATGTGAATACATAGACAAACAGAGTGTCACTAGTATGCCTCTACTTGACTAGCTCGTTGATCGAAGATGGTTATGTTTCCTAACCATAGACATGAGTTGTCATTTGATTAACGGGATTACATCATTAGGAGAATGATGTGATTGACTTGACCCATTCTGTTAGCTTAGCATTTGATCATTTAGTTTATTGCTATTGCTTTCTTCATAACTTATACATGTTCCTATGACTATGAGATTATGCAACTCCCGTTTACCGAAGGAACACTTTGTGTGCTACCAAACGTCACAATGTAACTGGGTGATTATAAAGGTGCTCTACAGGTGTCTCTGAAGGTACTTGTTGGGTTGGCGTATTTCGAGATTAGGATTTGTCACTCCGATTGTCGGAGAGGTATCTCTGGGCCCTCTCGGTAATGCACATCACTCAAGCCTTGCAAGCATTGCAACTAATAAGTTAGTTGCAGGATGATGTATTACGGAACGAGTAAAGAGATTTGCCAGCAATGAGATTGAACTAGGTATTAAGATACCGACGATCGAATCTCGGGCAAGTAACATACCGATGACAAAGGGAACAACATATGTTGTTATGCGGTCTGACCGATAAAGATCTTCGTAGAATATGTAGGAGCCAATATGAGCATCCAGGTTCCGCTATTGGTTATTGAACGGAGACGTGTCTCGATCATGTCTACATAGTTCTCGAACCCGTAGGGTCCGCACGCTTAAAGTTCGGTGATGATCGTAATTAGGGTTTTTGGGTTTTGTTGAACCGAAGGTTGTTCGGAGTCCCGGATGTGATCACGGACATGACGAGGAGTCTCGAAATGGTCGAGACATAAAGATTGATATATTGGAAGCCTATTTTTGGATATCGGAAACGTTCCAGGTGAAATTGAGATTTTACCGAAGTACCGGGGGGTTACCGGAACCCCCCCGGGGATTAATGGGCCCTAAGGGAGAAGAGGAGGGCCGGCCAGGGCAGGCCGCGCGCCCCCTCCTCCCTAGTCTGAATAGGACAAGGAAGGGGGGGCGGCGCCCCCCTTTCCTCTTTTCCCCTTCCCCTTTCCTTCTCCAGCAAGGCAAGAGGGGGGAGTCCTACTCCCGGTGGGAGTAGGACTCCTCCAAGCGCACCCCTAGGGCCGGCCGCACCTCCCCCTCTCCCTCCTTTATATGCGGGGTCAAGGGGGAACCCCATGACACACAAGTTGATCTTCGTGATCGTTCCTTAGCCGTGTGCGGTGCCCCCTTCCACCATATTCCACCTCGGTCATATTGTAGCGGTGCTTAGGCGAAGCCCTGCATCGGTAGAACATCATCACCGTCATCACGCCATCGTGGTGACGAAACTCTCCCTCAACACTCAGCTGGATCGGAGCTCGAGGGACGTCACCGAGTTGAACGTGTGCAGAGCTCGGAGGTGTCGTACATTCGGTACTTGGATCGGTCGGATCGGGAAGACATACAACTACTTTCTCTATGTTGTGTCAACGCTTCCGTTGCCGGTCTACGAGTACGTAGACAACACTCTCCCCTCTCGTTACTATGCATCATCATGATCTTGCGTGTGCGTAGGAATTTTTTTGAAATTACTATGTTCCCCAACAGTGGTATCAGAGCCTAGGTTTTATGCATTGATGTTATATGCACGAGTAGAACACAAGTGAGTTGTGGGCGATATAAGTCATACTGCTTACCAGCATGTCATACTTTGGTTCGGCGGTATTGTTGGATGAAGCGGCCCGGACCGACATTACGCGTACGCTTACGCGAGACTGGTTCTACCGACGTGCTTTGCACACAGGTGGCTGGCGGGTGTCAGTTTCTCCAACTTTAGTTGAACCGAGTGTGGCTACGCCCGGTCTTTGCGAAGGTTAAAACAGCACCAACTTGACAAACTATCGTTGTGGTTTTGATGTGTAGATAGGAACGGTTCTTGCTAAGCCCGTAGCAGCCACGTAAAACTTGCAACCACAAAGTAGAGGACGTCTAACTTGTTTTTGCAGGGCATGTTGTGATGTGATATGTTCAAGACATGATGCTAAATTTTATTGTATGAGATGATCATGTTTTGTAACCGAGTTATCGGCAACTGGCAAGAGCCATATGGTTTTCGCTTTATTGTATGCAATGCAATTGCGCTGTAATGCTTTACTTTATCACTAAGCGGTAGCGATAGTCGTGGAAGCATAAGATTGGTGAGACGACAACGATGCTACGATGGTGATCAAGGTGTCGTGCCGGTGACGATGGTGATCATGACGGTGCTTCGGAGATGGAGATCACAAGCACAAGACGATGATGGCCATATCATATCACTTATATTGATTGCATGTGATGTTTATCTTTTATGCATCTTATCTTGCTTTGATTGACAGTAGCATTATAAGATGATCTCTCACTAAATTTCAAGATAAAAAGTGTTCTCCCTGAGTATGCACCGTTGCCAAAGTTCGTCGTGCCCAGACACCATGTGATGATCGGGTGTGATAAGCTCTACGTCCATCTACAACGGGTGCAAGCCAATTTTGCACACGCAGAATACTCAGGTTAAACTTGACGAGCCTAGCATATGCAGATATGGCCTCGGAACACTGAGACTGAAAGGTCGAGCGTGAATCATATAGTAGATATGATCAACATATTGATGTTCACCATTGAAAGCTACTCCATTTCACGTGATGATCGGTTATGGTTTAGTTGATTTGGATCACGTGATCACTTAGAAGATTAGAGGGATGTCTTTCTAAATGGGAGTTCTTAAGTAATATGATTAATTGAACTTAAATTTGTCATGAACTTAGTACCTGATAGTATCTTGCTTGTCTATGTTTTATTGTAGATAGATGGCCCGTGCTGTTGTTCCGTTGAATTTTAATGCGTTCCTTGAGAAAGCAAAGTTGAAAGATGATGGTAGCAATTACATGGACTGGGTCCGTAACTTGAGGATTATCCTCATTGCTGCACAGAAGAATTACGTCCTGGAAGCACCGCTAGGTGCCAGGCCTACTGCTGGAGCAACACCAGATGTTATGAACGTCTGGCAGAGCAAAGCCGATGACTACTCGATAGTTCAGTGTGCCATGCTTTACAGCTTAGAATCGGGACTTCAACGACGTTTTGAACGTCATGGAGCATATGAGATGTTCCAGGAGTTGAAGTTAATATTTCAAGCAAATGCCCGGATTGAGAGATATGAAGTCTCCAACAAATTCTATAGCTGCAAGATGGAGGAGAATAGTTCTTTCAGTGAACATATACTCAAAATGTCTGGGTATCATAATCACTTGACTCAACTAGGAGTTAATCTTCATATTGATAGTGTCATTGACAGAGTTGTTCAATCACTGCCACCAAGCTACAAGAGCTTCATGATGAACTATAACATGCAAGGGATGGATAAGACAATTCCCGAGCTCTTCGCAATGCTAAAGGCTGCGGAGGTAGAAATCAAGAAGGAGCATCAAGTGTTGATGGTCAACAAGACCGCCAGTTTCAAGAAAAAGGGCAAATGGAAGAAGAAGGGGAACTTCAAGAAGAACAGTAAGCAAGTTGCTGCTCAGGAGAAGAAACCCAAATCTGGACCCAAGCCTGAAACTGAGTGCTTCTACTGCAAGCAGACTAGACACTAGAAGCGGAACTGCCCCAAGTATTTGGCGGATAAGAAGGATGGCAAGGTGAACAAAGGTATATGTGATATACATGTTATTGATGTGTACCTTACTAGAGCTCGCAGTAGCACCTGGGTATTTGATACTGGTTCTGTTGCTAACATTTGCAACTCGAAACAGGGACTACGGATTAAGCGAACACTGGCAAAGGACGAGGTGACGATGCGCGTGGGAAATGGTTCCAAAGTCGATGTGATCATGGTCGGCACGCTACCTATACATCTACCTTCAGGATTAGTTTTAGACCTAAATAATTGTTATTTGGTACCCGCGTTGAGCATGAACATTATATCTGGATCTTGTTTTATGCGAGACGGTTATTCATTTAAATCAGAGAATAATGGTTGTTCTATTTATATGAGTAATATCTTTTAGGGTCATGCACCCTTGAAGAGTGGTCTATTTTTGATGAATCTCGATAGTAGTGATACACATATTCATAATGTTGAAGCCAAAAGATGCAGAGTTGATAATGATAGTGCAACTTATTTGTGGCACTGCCGTTTAGGTCATATCGGTGTAAAGCACATGAAGAAACTCCATACTGATGGACTTTTGGAATCACTTGATTATGAATCACTTGGTACTTGCGAACCGTGCCTCATGGGCAAGATGACTCAAACGCCGTTCTCCGGTACTATGGAGAGAGCAACGGATTTGTTGGAAATCATACATACAGATGTATGTGGCCCGATGAATATTGAGGCTCGTGGCGGATATCGTTATTTTCTCACCTTCACAGATGATTTAAGCAGATATGGGTATATCTACTTAATGAAACATAAGTCTGAAACATTTGAAAAGTTCAAAGAATTTCAGAGTGAAGTTGAAAATCATCGTAACAAGAAAATAAAGTTTCTACTATCTGATCGTGGAGGAGAATATTTGAGTTACGAGTTTGGTCTACATTTGAAACAATGCGGAATAGTTTCGCAACTCACGCCACCCGGAACACCACAGCGTAATGGTGTGTCCGAACGTTGTAATCGTACTTTACTAGATATGGTGCGATCTATGATGTTTCTTAAAGATTTACCGCTATCGTTTTGGGGTTATGCTTTAGAGACGGCTGCATTCACGTTAAATAGGGCACCATCGAAATCCGTTGAAACGACGCCTTATGAATTGTGGTTTGGCAAGAAACCAAAGTTGTCATTTTTGAAAGTTTGGGGCTGCGATGCTTATGTGAAAAAGCTTCAACCTGATAAGCTCGAACCCAAATCGGAGAAATGTGTCTTCATAGGATACCCAAAGGAAACTGTTGGGTATACCTTCTATCACAGATCCGAAGGCAAGACTTTCGTTGCTAAGAATGGATCCTTTCTAGAGAAGGAGTTTCTCTCGAAAGAAATGAGTGGGAGGAAAGTAGAACTTGATGAGGTAACTGTACCTGCTCCCTTATTGGAAAGTAGTACATCACAGAAACCGGTTTCTGTGACACCTACACCAATTAGTGAGGAAGCTAATGATAACTAGATCATTAATGGCGCGCGTTGCTGCGCCCATCTATTTGTATAATGAAGTGTGAGGATTTTCTGTAAATATAAGATCACATGAAACATATTAAATTGCATAAATATAATTGTACATTATTCAGTAATATCAAAAACGGTAAAAGAAAGGTTCACACATACAAATTGGCTTGTATAACAACATACAAAACTATTTAGATAGTAAATAGAACTAATCAATACCGCCAAGACAAATACTAAGAAATAATCATTAGATTGTATATATGGTGCATAAATGACATCTTCACATGCCTCTACGAAGGGCTGCCATGTTTGGAAACAAAGAAGATATAGGTGACCCTAATGCACTTGGTCATTTCTTGTGGAGCGCATCACATTTATGGGACAAAAGTGTTGTCAAAGATTATAATTTTGAAATATCAATTAACGGTATTCTATAGACTAACATACAGGCAACGTGGAGATATATAGTAATCATATATTTCATTTTTGTTTTCTTGTTTTGTTAGAAAATAACCATACTGAAAGTTGTATGTAACAACGTGGCAGACCATCAATTCCATTTGATACATGAAAAGCATTACCAAAATGAACCAGCATTGAAAGGGGTGTCGTTAGACTTAAGGTCCAAACTGAAATGTTAACCAATCAGGAACCGCCTGCATCACAGACAGAAAAGTAGAACTCCCGGTACAGACAGCATAACTAATATAGCAAGTAATATCATGCGTAAGAAGAAAGACAAACCATATTGGAATAAAAGTTATAACAAAAATAAATGTGAACATGCGTAAAATGTCAGTGCACCTACATGCTTATAGTACCTCCTTCTTGAGCTGCTCAAGCTAGATATCATGGCTTGGTTATGCATTAGTACTGAAATAAATTTTAGCAAAGAGTCGATCAAATTTTGTTGAACGAGTACTACCTACAGAAAAGATGAAACTTGAATCCTCTTTGACAACATAACATTTGTTCAACTGGCAACAACCAAGCTTTCTGCAATTTTGTTAAAAAAAAGTTTGAGAACAGTCTAACCTGATTGGCAAGCTCGCTTC
This sequence comes from Triticum dicoccoides, assembly GCF_002162155.2. NCBI lineage: Eukaryota > Viridiplantae > Streptophyta > Magnoliopsida > Poales > Poaceae > Triticum > Triticum dicoccoides. The sequence goes on from NC_041384.1 coordinate 685,554,200, forward strand.
TTGTGTAACTATATTTCAACTGACACAGAGCTATCCGAAGTTTGAGCTATGGCTCCCATTGCAGTGAGACCTTGTTCGACAATACAAAAAAGGTCCTAAATTTATACCCGGCTAGAGCTATTCAGAATTTATCTCTATGAATTATATACTAAGGGGAGACGTACTAAAGAAATAGACATTTAAAGGAATCTGTAGCAAACATTGCCTTCTGCTTAAATTTTTGGCATACCTTCGATATGTAATAAGCAACATGAGTATTTATGAGGAGTGGGAAAATTAAATGGAAGTATGGAATAGACCTTTGTGTTCTTGAGGCCAGTTTATTAAATATTATACATATTGAGTCTGTACTCTAGAGAGCAAAAAAAACTTACCTAATTTATAATCTTCATGTAGTATTACTGCTACTCATAACTCAACGAGGTGAAAAATAAATTTTGGACGTTGACATATATTGCAACAGAATTCAAGATGCTCATAGACTCTAGTATACTGTACTTGATAATTTGCTTGCTCCAGCATATATAGCATTTGGTTTCGTTTCAGGCACTTAATTGGCTAATCTGTAGAAGAGGGGGAAACTGTAGGAAGAGCAAGTGGTAAGTACTAAATATTTCCAACTGAGAAACTTCAAAATCACGTACTAACGGTGGAACCAAGTTTGTGTTCCATTGCTATCTTAGCATCCATCTGAAACTCAATAGATGGTATACGCAGAAGTTGTTTGATTTATAAGATGGAAGGAATTGTTGAATTAGATATTAGAATTACACAAAGTAATCTGTTACCTTGATATTTAGAATAACAATATAAAACAACTAATTGCATTTAGATTAGAACATCAAAATATTTACATGTAACAAATTTATGATTTGTCAGGTAGATGATTCAAAAGTTTTGTCCATGCTCGCTTAGGCCTACTCTTAAAGTAGATAAGTTAAACTGCAGTTAGAGGGCTCGCCTATTAGTTTATCCACATGCAAACAAAGTGAAGTCATTAAGAATGTAGCAAAACTACATTGTAATCTGTTTTGCCATGGTTCTCAAAGCAACTCACATGCATAGTGGGAGATGAGGTCTACCGACACACCGGTACAACAAGGCATGACTTTGCTGAAGTAAACAACAATTGAACTTGAACTTATTTCATGCCTAACTCGATGGAACGAAAAGGAATAAACACACATAGAACCGATTCTACCAAAAATATGATAAATATAAACCTTCCTTGTCGTGTAATTAATCATCGTAAAATATGAACCAATGAAAGAAGCATGAAGGAATCAAATAGTATAAAAAAATATGGGATCGCCATAGAGTGAACATAGATAAGAAATTGATTTGGACCGAAGGGATTCCAAATGGCACACACGTCTAGAGGAAAATGCTCAGTTGACAAAAATTCCTAGCTAATAAATTATTACTGTAATCCTGCAACATCAACCAATACTGTCTGACAGTAACACTCTCTTCCACTTGGAGCAAAGATTCAAGTCTGCTTCATAAAATAAAACTCAGAGCAGGTAACTTCTTGTGTGCAGTACTGAAACATGATCACTAAGACACACTTCCTGCCTTTTCTAGTTGGTTGTTTCCACACAAGAAAGCTACAAAGAACATGACGTGCAGAACACACCTATGAGGATGATGGCATGATATCACTAAAGTTGAAAAGAGCAAACCGTAATTATATTTTGCAACAACCAATTACCTATATTAATCAAATGACACCTTAGAAAAATTATTAGAAAGAACTACCAATACATGAACATTAAGTTCCTCCATAAATATTTCCTTTACCTCCTCATAGCACAACGTTTTGACCTGCAACTGGCTCCACCAGAATAGAGAGAAATCGCAGATTGGATGAAATATCGTATGGGGGTGAGTGGAAGACAGAGATAAAAAAAGTTTGCAAAGTTGTATGAAGGTGATTGACTGGTTGCCTTGGGAGGAGGGGAATTGACGGCAACGTCTAGAGGAGGAGGGTGTCATGATGCATAGATAAACGCCCAAATCTAATCCTCTTGATCCACCCCAAATCCCCTTGATCTAGAGCCACAAGGCCAGTGGCGGCAACATACGACCCTGGATGATAGCGGCGGTGGCGTTCCACATTCCGGATCTGAGCACTCAGGTAGACGGGGGGGACGTGTTGTTGTGGTAAGCAAAACGACCGAGGGGGGGTGCTGCTACCTGGAAAGCTAGCGCTTAGCGGTGGACATTGCTACTAGTCTGCTAGAGATCAAGAAAGAGGGAGGTGCACCATTGCTTGAGGCTGTGATAGGCGACGATGCAGGGAAGGCCGCGTCACAGTAGGCTATAGGATTCCTGCCCAGCCGCTAGGATCGCCATGGCCGTCGCTCCCGCATCATTCGCGACCTAGCTCGGTCGTCCATGGGAAGAGCCGTCACGCGAGCGAAAGAGACCAGGCTCGCGAGCAGGCCCAGTAGGCCCAATTGAATCTCAGGTACCCAAAAAACCACCGGAGCAGCGGCCCGAGAAGGTCAGCGTTCGTCAGGAAGCATGTATGTGTGATTTGGGCGCGATTAAGAGCGAATCGAACGGCCAAAAAAGTCTAAAAGAGATAATCCAACGGATAGAAATGCTGATGGCCTGAGAGGGCTGGGAGGGTGCTCAGTTTTAATGTATCTAAATGATCATGAAACTTCAGATCAAGTTACTACCGAACCTCGTAGATCAACCAGAGTAAGATCTGCACCAGAGTGGTACGGTAATCCTGTTCTGGAAGTCATGCTACTAGATCATGATGAACCTACGAACTATGAAGAATCGATGGTGAGCCTAGATTCCGCAAAATGGCTAGAAGCCATGAAATCTGAGACGGGATCCATGTATGAGAACAAAGTGTGGACTTTGGTTGACTTGCCCGTTGATCGGCAAGCAATTGAGAATAAATGGATCTTCAAGAAGAAGACTGACGCTGACGGTAATGTTACTGTCTACAAAGCTCGACTTGTTGCGAAAGATTTTTGACAAGTTCAAGGGATTGACTACGCTGAGACCTTCTCACCCGTGGCGATGCTTAAGTCTGTCCGAATCATGTTAGCAATTGCCGCATTTTATGATTATGAAATTTGGCAAATGGATGCCAAAACTGCATTCTTGAATGGATTTCTGGAAGAAGAGTTGTATATGATGCAACTAGAAGGTTTTGTCGATCCAAAGGGAGCTAACAAAGTATGCAAGCTCTAGCGATCCATTTATGGACTGGTGCAAGCCTCTCAGAGTTGGAATAAACGCTTTGATAGTGTGATCAAAGCATTTGGTTTTGTACAGACTTTTGGAGAAGCCTGTATTTACAAGAAAGTGAGTGGGAGCTCTGTAGCATTTCTGATATTATATGTGGATGACATATTATTGATTGGGAATGATATAGAATTTCTGGATAGCATAAAGGGATACTTGAATAAGAGTTTTTCAATAAAAGATCTCGGTGAAGCTGCTTACATATTGGGCATTAAGATCTATAGAGATAGATCAAGACGCTTAATTGGACTTTCACAAAGCACATACCTTGACAAAGTTTTGAAGAAGTTCAAAATGGATCAAGCAAATAAAGGGTTCTTGCCTGTGTTACAAGGTGTGAAGTTGAGTAAGACTCAATGTCCGACCATCGCAGAAGATAGAGAGAAAATGAAAGATGTTCCCTATGCTTCAGCCATAGGCTCTATCATGTATGCAATGCTGTGTACCAGACCTGATGTGTGCCTTGCTATAAGTCTGGCAGGGAGGTACCAAAGTAATCCAGGAGTGGATCACTGGACAGCGGTCAAGAACATCCTGAAGTACCTGAAAAGGACTAAGGATATGTTTCTCATATATGGAGGTGACAAAGAGCTTATCGTAAATGGTTACGTTGATGCAAGCTTTGACACTGATCCGGACGATTCTAAATCGCAAACCGGATACGTGTTTATACTGAACGGTGGAGCTGTCAGTTGGTGCAGTTCTAAACAAAGCGTCGTGGCGGGATCTACATGTGAAGCGGAGTACATAACTGCTTTGGAAGCAGCAAATGAAGGAGTCTGGATGAAGGAGTTCATATCCGATCTAGGTGTCATACCTAGTGCATCGGGTCCAATGAAAATCTTTTGTGACAATACTGGTGCAATTGCCTTGGCGAAGGAATCCAGATTTCACAAGAGAACCAAGCACATCAAGAGACGCTTCAATTCCATTCGGGATTTAGTCCAAGTGGGAGACATAGAAATTTGCAAGATACATACGGATCTGAATGTTGCAGACCCGCTAACTAAGCCTCTTCCATGAGCAAAACATGATCAGCACCAAGGCTCCATGGGTGTTAGAATCATTACTGTGTAATCTAGATTATTGACTCTAGTGCAAGTGGGAGACTGAAGGAAATATGCCCTAGAGGCAATAATAAAGTTATTATTTATTTCCTTATATCATGATAAATGTTTATTATTCATGCTAGAATTGTATTAACCGGAAACATAATACATGTGTGAATACATAGACAAACAGAGTGTCACTAGTATGCCTCTACTTGACTAGCTCGTTGATCGAAGATGGTTATGTTTCCTAACCATAGACGTGAGTTGTCATTTGATTAACGGGATCACATCATTAGGAGAATGATGTGATTGACTTGACCCATTCTGTTAGCTTAGCATTTGATCATTTAGTTTATTGCTATTGCTTTCTTCATAACTTATACATGTTCCTATGACTATGAGATTATGCAACTCCCGTTTACCGAAGGAACACTTTGTGTGCTACCAAACGTCACAATGTAACTGGGTGATTATAAAGGTGCTCTACAGGTGTCTCTGAAGGTACTTGTTGGGTTGGCGTATTTCGAGATTAGGATTTGTCACTCCGATTGTCGGAGAGGTATCTCTGGGCCCTCTCGGTAATGCACATCACTCAAGCCTTGCAAGCATTGCAACTAATAAGTTAGTTGCAGGATGATGTATTATGGAACGAGTAAAGAGACTTGCCAGCAATGAGATTGAACTAGGTATTAAGATACCGACGATCGAATCTCGGGCAAGTAACATACCGATGACAAAGGGAACAACATATGTTGTTATGCGGTCTGACCGATAAAGATCTTCGTAGAATATGTAGGAGCCAATATGAGCATCCAGGTTCCGCTATTGGTTATTGAACGGAGACGTGTCTCGGTCATGTCTACATAGTTCTCGAACCCGTAGGGTCCGCACGCTTAAAGTTCGGTGATGATCGTAATTAGGGTTTTTGGGTTTTGTTGAACCGAAGGTTGTTCGGAGTCCCGGATGTGATCACGGACATGACGAGGAGTCTCGAAATGGTCGAGACATAAAGATTGATATATTGGAAGCCTATTTTTGGATATCGGAAACGTTCCAGGTGAAATTGAGATTTTACCGAAGTACCGGGGGGTTACCGGAACCCCCCCCCGGGGATTAATGGGCCCTAAGGGAGAAGAGGAGGGCCGGCCAGGGCAGGCCGCGCGCCCCCTCCCCCCTAGTCCGAATAGGACAAGGAAGGGGGGGCGGCGCCCCCCTTTCCTCTTTTCCCCTTCCCCTTTCCTTCTCCAGCAAGGCAAGAGGGGGGAGTCCTACTCCCGGTGGGAGTAGGACTCCTCCAGGCGCATCCCTAGGGCTGACCGCACCTCCCCCCCTCTCTCCTTTATATACGGGGGCAAGGGGGCACCCCATGACACACAAGTTGATCTTCGTGATCGTTCCTTAGCCGTGTGCGGTGCCCTCCTTCCACCATATTCCACCTCGGTCATATCGTAGCGGTGTTTAGGTGAAGCCTTGCATCGGTAGAACATCATCACCGTCATCACGCCGTCGTGCTGATGAAACTCTCCCTCAACACTCGACTGGATCGAAGCTCGAGGGACGTCACCGAGTTGAACGTGTGCAGAGCTCGGAGGTGCCGTACGTTTGGTACTTGGATCGGTCGGATCGGGAAGACATACGACTACTTCCTCTACGTTGTGTCAACGCTTCCGTTGCCGGTCTACGAGGGTACGTAGACAACACTCTCCCCTCTCGTTGCTATGCATCACCATGATCTTGCGTGTGCGTAGGAAATTTTTTGAAATTACTATATTCCCCAATAACCCCAACACGCCCGTAGTCTCGGACAGCAATGCCAGGCTTCTCACTCACTGCCTGCGCCAGACCAAACCGATGGCGCCCACAGGGGCTATCATCCGGTCGGCACATTCATGGCTGGCCAGCACGACGACCCTGCCCCGTCTAGCTGAGCTCCCGAATTCGCAACTAGGCATGTGTTTTGTCTTTCATGCTAGTTGCAAGTCCATACTTGACTCGCAGCTGGGGTCGTAGTTTGTTTCATCCCAATTGTATGTCAACCCTTGACTCGCAACTGAGCTCATTGTTTCATACCTGTCTTAGTTGCAAGTCCATTCTCGACTCACAACCAGGATTATAGTTTGTTATTGTCCAAGTTGCCAGTCCATCATCGAGTCGCAACTAGGCCCATAGTTTGTTGTTGTCCCAGTTGCAAGTCCACCCTCGACTTGCAACCGGGATGTGTTTTGTTTTTCATCTCAGATGCAAGTTCACCCTCAACTCGCATCGTATCATTGTTTTATATATTTTTCCCCATTACAAGTCCACGCTCGACTCGCAACTAGGCACGTAATTTGTTTTATCCTAGTTGCAAGCTCACCCTTGACTCGCAACTAGGCCTATGTTTTTGTCTTTCATTATATGTGCAAGTCCATCCTTGACTCGCAATTGGAACCGTAGTATGTTTTATCCCAGTTGCAAGTCGACCATTGACTTGCAACTGGTCTCATAGTTTGTAGTTGTCCCGGTTGTAAGTCTATCATCAACTCGCAACTCAGCTCGTAGTTCTCCCACTTACAAACCCACCCTTTGACTCGCACTAGGCTTGTGCTTTGTTTTTGAACACGCGACTTGCCTCGACCCCTATCTAGTTCCATGACCAACCCCAACATGTAAACCCACCCAACCCAGTGGCATGTCCAAGCCAAACATGCAACTCATACCCGACATAGTTGTATGTCCACTCTCGGCATGCAACTCGTTCCCAACCCAGTACCCTATATAGTTGTATTTTTTTTTGCAAATACACGTCCACTTTTGTAAAACACATTGTATATTTTTCTGTATACTCGGCAAGATTTTTAACACACATTGAACACTTTTTTAAATACATGATGAATATTTTTCACATATAGGCCTGTTCATTTTTTAGAATAGATCATAAACATTTTTCAAATTCCTACTGATCATTTTCCTAAAAATGGTATGAAACTTTTTTAAAAATATTATGTGAATATTTTCTTTACGTTGCATAAAATAATTTCTAGAGAATGTCATGATTTTTTAAATGCGTGAAGTTTCTTTTACAAAATTGTCATGAACATTTTTTGAATGTTACGATTTTTTCCATTGTATAATATATTAAAAAAACATCACAATGTTTGTACATTTTTTAAATGTCAACATTTTCTAAATGGTGCATTTTTTTGTTGAATTTTTATTAAAATAAAAAAAATCGTGTCTTTAAAAAATGTTTGGAATTTTCAAAAGTGTCTACACTCCAAAATTTGTTTGGGGATTTTAAAAAATTATCGATGTCTTCAAGTTTTGTTTGAGAAGAAACCGTTCGGAATACCAAATTTTGTTCTTATTTTTTAATAAAAATACGAATTATAAACTTTATTCACATTTGAAAAATAATTTATAGAATTTTTATATTTTTATAAATATTCGATATTTCAAATCACAATCTGTAAAAAAGGTTTAAAAAAATTTCAAACATATTTTTCTAGGGTTTGTATCATTTATGCCACTAGTTGTGTCCCACTACTCAGTTTTGCCACTAGAAGTTACAACTACTCAAAAATGCCATCGATCCGTGAGATGCTTGCTCAAAAATGCCACTAGATATCTTAAAGATGCCATCGTTCAGTTAGATGTTTGCTTAAAAATGCCGTTAGACATTGTTATTTTCACGTCAAACCCGTTGACCATGTTAGATGACAAAAAATAAGCCTAGATCCACATGTCAGTTCTCTCTACCTCACAATAATAAGGGTGGCCTCACTTGTAAGGAGTAAGCAAGCAAATAATTTTATAAAAAAAAATAAGAACGCTGTCGGGATCAAGTGGGCCCAGACTTTATTAGGGTGAGATAGAGGAAGAGCTCGCATATTGGTCCATAGGTATTTATGTCATTATAACATGGCAAAAGAGATTTGAGATCACAATAATGGTGTTCGGTGGTATTTTTAAGCATGTGTCTAACAAAGCGATGGCATTTTTAAGCAGTTGAAATTCCTAGTGGCAAAACTGAGTAGTGAGACACAACTGATGGTATAAATGATAAAAACCCATTTTTCTAATATGGACTCTGTGCTATATTCCTGAATGTTTTTCGTTTCATGAATGAATAGCTATTGGTTGTAGTGGTAGTAGTTGTAGTTTTGCAGTACAGGTTCTTGGGTTCAATTCCTATGCAGCGCACTGCTTCACTTGCCTTTTTTTTTTCACGCTCCACTCGGGAAAGGAAACAAATAAGAGGATATGCTGAGATGTGTATCTTTTTTTTTTTTTGAGGGGGAGATGTGTATCTTACATCTATTTTTTTTTTGAGGGGGAGATGTGTAATATATATAGGCAGACCCTGTAATAAAATGCTCGGGAGGGGAGGGTCCATAGATGCTCGGTGCGGCCTGCGGCGGCAGTCCGCAAACCCGATGCGCAACCAGTCGACCCTCCCTCAGTAACCACAACCGCCTCCAATCCATCACTATCTAGCTATTCCCCTCCCTGGCGCCGCCGCGCGCTCGGCTGCAAATCTTCCGCTCGATTCATCGTCTCCTCCGACGGCCTGCCTAACGTTTGCCACTTCTCCTGCCTCAATGAACCGCCTCTCGCGACCACTTGTCTCTTTCATGGCCTCTGCTCCGCCTCGCTGGTGGCCGCCCGCGCTTGCGCGACGACTTTCCCCACCCAGTGAGCGTCTCAATCCAACTGTTCGTCGTGCTTCCAGGTACGTTTATTTTTGTTCTCGTTCTAAATTTTGCGCCTTTATTTTTTTTTCTATGGTTTTGGATCTGTATTCCGACCAAAATTGGGGGTGGGGGGTGTTCGGATTTCTTTTGATGAAAACCCTTGTTCCGCTCTCGCTCGCCGCTACTAACGGGGAACAGAGGATTTGGATCTCTGCTTCGCTCGCTTGGTGGTGGTGGTGGTGGGGGGTAGGTAAATACTGACTGAGGATACCATCTCATGTTCTTATTTCAGGCTGGACGGAACGAGCGGGCTTTTGGGCCCGCTCGTGGCCCGTTCAGGACCGGACCGGACGGTCCAGGACCGGTAGCAAAATTGGTCGGTCCGGGCTGCAATATTGGGCCCGAGAAAATGTCGGTCCGGTCCGGGCTTTAACCGAGCCGCTCGGTCGGACCGCGAAAGCGCAGTCACCGCGGCTGTCGTTCCTCGTCGTCGCGGCCACCTGCATCCTCCGGGTGAACCAACATGTCTCCGAGCTTCCGCTCTCCATCCTTCCTCTCCTCCCCGTGCGCCGTATCCTCTTGCCGCCGGTCGCCATCACTGTCGTTCATGCACTGCCGCCGATCTGGAGTTCTCGAACATGGCATCCACCCCAACCATGGCACCAATTCCTGCGGGTATTGCGGCCGCATGAGCTGCGGGTCAAGACGTTTTTCTTGCAACTGAATGGAACGAGAGAATGGCCAGGAACGAGTATTGCGGCCGTGCCATCCAACGTCCACCCATACGCAGCTGTGTTGTCGCTGCATGAGCTGAATCGTGCCATGCCACGAGCTCCCACAACGGCCAGATCTAACTAACCTCAAACTAATCGAAGAGATGGACATGCACACGTTGCATGGCAAGTGATTTCTGCATTAAAGGAAAACTAAGCAGTAAACATGCACACCGGGCACAGCTCTGAAGAACTGTGACACGATCCGAAGCGCTCTGCACCTCGCCGGCGCCACGAGGAAGTACTAGGGGACGATCCCGAACACTCTGAAGGTGAAGCCGCAGCTGTTGTTCGAGGCTTTTATGCACTTCTTCTGGACGAGCGCGAAGACTGTCAGTTAAATACGTGGTGTCAAATTTTCAGAAAATTCAGTTTCGTCAGTTTCAGAAAATTCAGTTCGTCAATTTCACTCGCGCACGTCGTCCAGTTCGTCACATCACTCGCGCACGTCGCCCAACTCGCCGCTGCACTCGCGCACGTCGTCCAGTTCGTCACATCACTCGCGCACATCGCTCAACTCGCTGCTGCACTCGCGCGCGTCGCCCAACTCGCCGCTGCACCCGCACACATCAACCCTGCCCATTCGGTCCTTTCGGTCCATTCGGTCTGGCCCAGGCTTCGTCGCCGCCGGTCCGGTCCCTGAAATCAGGACCGTCATGTTGCTCGGTCCGGTCCGGCCCGGACCGCCGGCGGCCGGTCCAAACGACGGCTCGGACCGGGACCGGACCGGCCCGGACCGTGTCCACCCTGATTCTTATTTGTGTCGGATGATGAAGTGATAGATTTCCTCTTGGATTTAGGAACATGGCCACCGGCATCAGAAGCAGTGAAGTAGAAGGCCATGATTCTGCCAAACCAGACACGCGGCTGCTCACCACTTCTGCCCATGAGCACTCTGCCATCACCCAAGGCATGAACAACATGAGCAGAACTAAGGAGTTCATTTCTTGTTATGGCGAGATTATAGATGGCAAACGTGATACATGGGGGAAAACTGTTGGCTGTGGGGAAGAAATCGTGGTCAGCGATGACGAAGAATATGAGAGCTGGGATGCATTGATGGCTCGATACCCCTTTGAAGGTGTACTCCCGTTGGATGTTTTTCCAAAAAGCAGGCACCGTGATGGTTCTATATACAAATGCACACATCCATGGACAAGAAAATGTCTCATTACAGACCGCAGTGAGAGTAAGTGATCAATACCTCTTCTCCTTTTCTTTGTTATCACAACATTTTTCAAGTATCTAGGTCAACTGATAAATTCTCTGTTAAAATCCTCCATTTCTTCTTTACTTTGCCTACTTTTACTAGTTGAATGCTATCGGCCACCAAGAAAAAGAAATCTCGTAGGTTACTCAAGGGATGAGTTTGTTAGGTGTTGAGCAAAAGCAGGAGACAGCTAACCTCCGTGTGTCTTAAAGCAAAGTGGGTGTGTGCCTTTAGACGTTGTCTTAGTCATTGTTGTGATTCATTGGACATTATATCTCCGCATTTCACTCCATAATGATATTTATCTCTCCTGCTCCACATAGGTTTATGTTGACGGCATCATGTCATATGGCACGGGATATCTTCATAACTTTTCATTCTCTTTAGCATGTAATTTTTGCATCCTAATTGTTAGACAGGTTTAGGTGCTCCCAACCTGAAATAGTCATGGAAAATCATGAAAATATATTATAACATCAGGTATTGATGTTATGTACCATCCAAAAGAAAACTCAACTTAAAAGAGGACTTGTGGAAAGAGAGAATTTTCATTGAGGGACTTTTTCCTTCTGAAACCCATAAGATCCCACAACCAACTCATGGTTCTGGCACATGGATAGCAAGCTTCCATGGACAAGGGTGCGTGGAAGCTTGCTATCCATGTGCCAAAACCATGAGTTGGTTGCGAGATCTTATGGGTTTCAGCTCTAGCCTACCCCAACTTGTTTGGGACTAAAGGCTTTGTTGTTGTTGTTGTTGTTGACTTTTTCCTTCTGAGGCGATTACATATTCTTCTGCTTTTCTTTGTGTTTCCTCAAAAGAGTAACTTCTCAGGGGTGAAGGGAGGGGGTCAGAATTTCTAGTATAACATAGATAGTTTCCACTTAGGTGTAAATAAAAAATTTCAATAGGGCCATGGAATCCTCAAGCGGCATGTTTACCTTTTGTGTTAGGTACCTATTTACTGTATGAATATCCAATTACGATATTACTGTATTTTTTATGTAGCTGTGTTCGAGGCAATGATGTTTACAGAGCCCTCAAATTGCTTCATCCTCAATGGAACTTGCATGCGGCATGCACCTAGTCACATGTTCCAAATTTTATCAATAAAGCTGGCTAAACTTGACGTGGATGGTGGACCAGTAGCGTTATATGGATACATAGCAGTGCGGGATGATCTGGATCCATTGCTTAATTATATCATCAAATATAGCAGGGATGATCCCATCATCGTGGAGCAGGTGCACATCGATACTTGTCTGAATAATTGTACCTAACTCCCCCAAGTATTGAGGTTCGTCTACTTAACCCCCTCATTTCCTCAAGTATAAAGGCAGGTATTCGACCCCTTAGAAGTATTCAACACCGTCTAAATCGCCCGTGGGTGTAGTTTTGGAGGTTGTTTTGCCCCAAAACTACCCCAGGAAATGATTTAGACAGTATGGAGTAATTTGTGGGTTAGATACCCAATTTTGTACTTGAGGGGGTTAAGCAGACTAAAAGGGAGTTAAATGGACTTATTCTTTTCATTTCACAAATCACATGCATAGAACATATGAGTTTGGATCTTATGTAATCTCTATCACATGCTACAACCACTTTATCTCTTTCCAGCATCATGAAAGATGTTTCCATGTGATTAATCTGTCCAAATGCAGCAGAATAAAGATTTTGTTCATCAATTGTAAATATCCATTTTATGTAAATATTGTTACAAGTGAAACTTCTTTCTTACTTTTATATGAAGAGCTACTAAATAATAATAATTTTGTAGGGTTCCCTCTTCAACTTGGCTGGCCCCAAGCGAGGGATTGATTTTTATGGTAATATTCTAATCGAATATGACATGAGGATCAGGACTGCTAAAGAAGAAAAGGATGATCTACAGTTGATCGATGGTGCGTCAATGATAGGCGACATGGGCTTACGGAATTGTCATGTGTTCACAAATCGCATCCATGGCGATTCTGGCGCAGTTGATGTAACTTTTTCACGTCTTGAAAATGCAGTTGAGGCGACCGTAGAAGTTTTCATATCAGAAGTGCAAAACAGTTTTAGTTTGTTTCTCGGCTGTTTGACCAGTGGGTTGAGTGAAGAAATCCGACTCTTCGATGGCGTCATTGGTGAGACACAAAGCTTAAAAAGGTCTGTGGTTGCTGTAGTGACAGGTTCTTCGATACACCTGAAGTTTAAGGTTGGCCTGGAGTCGTCCAGTTCCGCTGAACATGATTGTTCCTTCATTGCTGGCAATCACGGGTCTAATGCTCGAAAGATAGAGACTGATTTTGCGTTAATCTCAGTGAAGGTGACCTGGTCGCCTTTACCTAAGGGGCACTAGGTTTGTTTCAATTCATCACATCCTTGGATGGACTTTGTCAAATAGTTGTGTGTAACGAGCTCTCAGATAAGCGGCCAAGTCGTGGACCTGTGGCCTAATTTTTATTTTATTTTTACGAAACGGAGGCAAAAGTTTTGCCTCATCCATTAATTAAGCAGAAGAGAGTTGCTTGGTTAATTACTGGGAAACCGGGCGAAAACCATCACAAACCGCTGAGCGGCACACACTGGATACCCCCACACACACTCCAACAAGGGCATCATAGAGACAGTACGCGGGCGTCATCGTCATCACTTCTCCCCTAGTGGCCTCATCGCCAACCCTTAAACACCGAGCAAACGACTCCGACTTTGCCGTAGACGATCATCGACCCAACCCATACTGAAGAGGCCATGAGGAGCTACATGAAGACCCATGCCAGAACTCAGCCACCTGCGGCAAGACAGCGCAACTCCAACTCTGATGAAGAACTACGAAGGAGAACTAGGCAAGGTTGGCGCCATGGAGGATCACCGAACGGACCACCCATCACACGTCATCGTATACCACTGGGCCCCGCCACAGCAGCTTCGACTTCACTGCGACAAACAGCCGAGGCAATCCCACGGACACGTCAGAGAAGAGCCGACTACCTCAACTAGCGCCACGTCTCCGACCTCGCTCACCCCCATCATTGTCGCCACAGAAGCCTCGACGCGAACCGACGCTATCCACAAGTCCCGCATGCCGATGTCCAGCTCCAAAGACGAAGCCCCCTAGAGGGAAAACGACACCAAGGCGCCGCCATCGTCCGATCACCCAGGATCAAGGGTTTCCCCCGGAGCTGCACCGTCGACTGGATCCATGCAAGAGGGGTGCGGCAGCAAAGCAGCGATGCCTCCAAGAAGGTCAACGACAGCCGCAGCCATCGTCATCACTAGTCACGGCACAAGGCCGAGACAGGGTTTTCACCCAAGCTCCCAGCACACCCTCGACCGCACATCAATCCGCACCGACGCCGACAAGCCCACCCATCACCACCACCACCAAAGAACCTACCCGTGGACAAAGAAGCACCAAGAACCACTGCAGCCAGCCGCACCACGAGGAGACTACCGGCGGCCAAACTCCGGCAAGAGGCGCCAAATCCATCAAGTGTTGACCGGATGAAGGACCACCGGACGCAACGCAAGCCGCCATGCCCTACCAAGCACCATGCCGACAAGGGGTAGAGGAGCGCTGCCCGAGGCCAGGAGCCACCATGGATCCAGGCCGCAGCCCTGCAACAAGCGCAGCAACGTGCACCATGCACGCCACCAAGCACCCGCCGGGGACCAGATCTAAAACGCCCGCGGCACGCAGCCGCACTTCCACGCCGTCGCCGCCACGGGCCCCTTGCACACCCTGTCAACCAACCGCGCCGCAGCACCACCACCATCGCTGCCCGAGCCCCTCGCACGCCCGGCGCCCTTGCCACGGCGCCCACCCAGCAGATCTGTGCTGCCTGGATCGACGCAGCTCTAGATCGACGCAGCAGATTGACGAAAGGTGTCCCGCAGCCATGCTCCAGATCGACGCAGCCACGCTGCGCCGCCCCTGCGTGCGCCTCCCCGCGCCCAGCCACGGCCGCCCCAGCCGGAGCACGCACCAGCGCGGGAGCAAGACCGGAAATCCCATCGAGACGAACAGCCCGCCCTGCCGCCGCCGGGCCGCGCGGGCTTTGCCCGGCGACCTCTGCCGGCGGCGGCGAGGGGAGGAGGGGGCGGTGGAGCTGCGCTGGCGGCGGCTGGGGTTCGCCCCCCTGGCCGCCCGCGGGAGCGACCTGAGGAGCGGCGTTGTATAAATTCGCGTTGCCGATAAAACAAATATGTGTACTCTCAGTGTGCAAGTATCTAGTATGTGTACTCTGTTGATTTGCTTGCTGGGATGGTCAGTTAATCATAAAGCCTGCTTTCAAAAAAAGGACCGTTGATGTCCTGTCTGAGTAAAGGGACTGTCATGCTTGATCAATGCTTGGTGCTGATACTGGAACAAGCTACCACTGGGAAGTTGTTTGAGATAAACTTGTGAGCTGACTATTATTCTCCCCTGGTTTTGCTCCCAGCTACAAGTAGATATGGTGATGACCGAGACTCGTATGTGTCCACTAGCACTTTGTTGACATGAGAAGTTTTATTATAGAAGAAAGGCATAAGCAGCGGCCGACTAAATCAATTAGAGGTGTTGAATTTTATCTGCATCTTGTTAAAGTGCCTGTGCATTTGCTTTTGTAGTAGCGGAACTACTATCCAGACGATAAACAACAGCCGAACATCGGACGATGCTTGATCTAGCCGTTGGCCTCCACTTTCTCCAACGCATGCATGGCTGGATCAGTGCAATCGTGCACAAATCGGCTGCACAACATCGTGTGTATAGCAACACTCGATGCGCCACTTCCTAACCATACGATCCCGTTCATCTCACAGGTAAAAGCAAAAAAAAAAAAAGATAGAGCCCAGCATAACCGCTCATCCTCATCTGCTCTCGCCGGCCTCCCCGCGCGGCTGCGCAACAAGCGCTCGCTGGCCGTCCGTGACCTGCGCTTGCCGTCTGTTCCTCATGCCGGTGAGCCGCAACAAGTCGCCCCCGTCGTCGCGCGAGGTCGCCGCCGTCATGCCCGAGGTCGCCATTGCAGCTCCCAACCGCCCGTGGTTGCACGGGGGAACACCATCGCATCTCCACCACCAGCCATCGTTGTAGCTCCGCCAGCACCGCCGTCTCCCGTCCCAGCAAAATCATGGTCACGGCTAGCCATCCCGCCATCGCTTCTTGTAGCTCCCGCCGTTGACAGTTGTAGCATCTGTCAAAGAAGGTTGTAGCATCGGCGGTGGCCGCTTCCAGCAAAGGACGCTAGGGGTTGTAGCTTCATGCCTAGACGGTTGTAGCATCCTCGTCTGCCGCTCGCAGCTCCTCGCACTGCCGGTTCCAGCATCGCCGGCAGCCGGTTGTAGCATCCTCGTCGGCCCACTCGCAGCTCCTCACACTGACGGTTCCAGCATCACCAAGAGCCGGTTATAGCAAAAAGCGACTTTGGTTGTAGCAAAAAGGCGATGTGGTGGTAGCAAAAATGCAATTTTGATGGTCGTGGTTGTAGCCGCCGCCGACCACAAATGCCGACAGTAGCAAAATTCTTCACCGGTCGTAGCAAAATCCGGCGATGGATGCAGCAAAACTTCGTCACGCGCCGTTCCTATTGCAGCTTCACCATGAAATCATTGTAGCAAAAATTCTCGCCTGTCGTAGCAAAATCTGGCGATGGATGTAGCAAAAAAATCGTCACCGCCGTTCGTGGTTGCAGCCTCGCCATGAAAATCCTTGTAGCAAAATTTTTGTCAGTAGTAGAAAAAACAGACGACAGTTGTAGCAAAAAATCATCACGACACGCACCCACTCTCCGCCGCCCCTGCCGGTTGAAACATCCCCGGCCGGCTGCTCCCCAACCGCGGGCCTTCGTCGTCTTCCTTGCAGTAACGCCGCCTCCCCCATTGCAATCGTGGGCAGGGGAGGGGGTTAGCTACAGAGCTCCCACGCCTGGCTCAGGCTCGCGGCGTCTCCCGTCCAGAGCAGCAGCAGATTGTCACACCGTCGGAGACAGGGACGAGCTCGCCATGCGGTGTTGAGAGATTTAATGGCGGAGAAAAGAAAAGGGAGATAGAAAGAGGAGAAATGGATGCGCCGTGTATAGCAAAGAGATGAGGAATGGGCATGCCCTCCGGGACCCACCTAGGCACGTGCCCAGTTTTTTGCGTGTGGTGTGCGAGTGCGTGCCAGCGCGACCGGCGCAAAGTTAAGCCGGCGCACCGGTGTTAAACGTTTCCTTTTCTTTTTTTTGGGAAAACTTCTGATCTTTAACTTCTGACTGGTTTTGGTTTATCTGTTTAGGTGTTTGTGACTGGCACGGTTGGAGCTGTCAGTGGCACGTTAATGAATAGTGATATTCCAGACGATGTCTGACGGAAGCTCCTATTTTACCCTAATTTGTTTTTTTTGAAAAATATTTGACCCTAGTTGCGTGAAGGAGTCAGCCCCTTCGAGTAGGGTGCGCCCCGAACCTGGACCGGCCCATTGGCGTGTCAGTGAAGCGAGTGGGAGACCTGGGTACTGTAGCAGACTGAAGTACTTTAGCGAACATTTTTAATTTTGAGGACAAATTTTGAAACGTGGGCATATTTTAAAATTCTGAACATAATTTTAAAATGCGAACCATTTTTTAAATATAAAAATGTAATTTTTTATGAAAAGTTGAATATTTTTAAAAAAATGGAAACACAATTTTTTTGAAAAGTGAATAATTTTTAAAAATGAGAAATTTTTTGTGAAAACACAAACATTTTTTTTCCACATTTGCGAACATTTGTTCAAGTATTCAAACATTTTTTAACTTTTGTGGCACAATTAACCCTCGATGCATCCGGTCATCTTGTGGTACCGTCGCATGGTGTGCATTGACATGGCCAGCCATGCGTATGGATGCATGCATGCACCGTTTGACTGTAGTGCTGCGTATTGATTGGAACCGTCCAGTCAGCCAGGCCCGGGAATTGTGGAGCTCCGCCGGCCGGCGGCGTTGCTGTCCGAGACTATATGTCTGTCTAGTACTCCATCCGTTTTTATTTATTTCTCATATTAACTTTGATTGAAATCAAACTTTATGAAGTTTGATCAAATTTATAGAAAACAATATGAACATTTACATTAACAAATTTACATGATGTGAAAATATATGTAATGATGAATCTAATGGTATTGATTTAGTGGTGTATATGTTAATATATTTTTATACAAACTTGTTGAAAGTATATACTCCCTCCGCCCGAAAATACTTGTCATCAAAATGAATAAAAAGGGATGTATCTAGAACTAAAATACATCTAGATACATCACCTTTTATCCATTTTAATGACAAGTATTTTCGGACGGAGGGAGTATAAAGTTTGACTTTACATAAACCTAATATGTGGAGTAAATAAAAAACCGAGGAGTTAAATATGTCCCATCACTATGCAGCAGGTGCACTTCTATACTTATCCGCAATTGTTTCAGTGAATAAGTCTACCTAACTCCCCAAGTATTGAGGTTCGCCTACTTAACCTCTTCAAGTATAAAGCCTGCTATTCCACCTCTTAAAAGTATTCAACATTGTCGAAATCGCCCCTAGATGCAATTTTGTAGGTGGTTTTTGCACATGTGCCATGTGGACCGCATGTGCAAAGCACACCTCGTAAACGACCCCAGTGAATGATTTAAACAATATGGAATACTTTGGGGTTCAGATACCCGATTTTATAGACTAGCCTGGTATTCGACCTCTCAAAAGTATTCAACACCAATCGCCCCTAGTTGTAGTTTTGTAGGTGGTTTTTGCACGTGTGCCATGTGGACCGCACGGCAAACGAATGTTGAGTCAAAAAGCTGAGTGAGAAGGAACTCAAATGGCAAAATGACAATGCTTTCGATAGTCTGTACTAAATTACTTTGTACGAAGCCACCTCCTACACCACCCAGTGAGTGATTTAGAAAGTATGGAATACTTCTGGGGTCAGGTACCCAATTTTATAGACTAACCTCGATGCCCCGAGGGAGTTAAATGGACGTATTCCTTACTTAAATTACTAACCTTTTTCATTCCACAATATCACATGCATAGAAGAATGAGACTACGTAGTCTCCATCACGTATTTCAACCACTTCAGCATCAACAAAGCTGCTTCCATGTGATTAATCTGTTCAAAAGTACCAAAATAAAGAGCTTATTCATCAATTGTAAAATACCCGTTAGGGAGTCCTGGATTAGGAGGTCCTCGGGCGTCCGGGCTATGTGACATGGGCCGGACTGATGGGCCGTGAAGATACAAGATAGAACGCTTTCCCCGTGTCCGGATGGGACTCTCCTTTGCGTGGAAGGAAACATTGGCGTCCCGGCGTATAGTTTCCTTCCTCTGTAAACCAACTTTGTATAAACCTAGCCCCCTCCGGTGTTTATATAAACCAGAGGGTTTAGTCCGTAGAGGCTATCGCAAATCATAAAGGCTAGACATCTAGGGTTTAGCCATTACGATCTCGAGGTAGATCAACTCTTGTAACCCTATACTCATCAAAGTCAATCGAGCAGGAAGTAGGGTATTACCTCTATTAAGAGAGCCCGAACCTGGGTAAACATCGTGTCCCTTGCCTCCTGTTACCTTCGATCCTTAGACGCACAGTTCAGGACCCCCTACTTGAGATCGACCGGTTTTGACACTGACATTGGTGCTTTCATTGAGAGTTCCTCTGTGCCGTTAGTACAAGGGTCGATGGCTCGTCTGGTCATCAACGAAAAAATCACCTCTGGAGGAGCCCTGGCTCCAGGACAGATCCTCTAGCTTGGCAGTTTTACTATGGGTGCCCGCTCAGCCATTAAGCCAAAGGCGGCCCCCAAATCACCAAACACAATCTCCGCATCGGCCTCGAGCTCTCCGACAAGATGGATCCGGCAGAGGTCTCGTCTGTAAACGAGCTGCTAGATCGCATCGCCGCCGTGGGAGTCGCCACTGACTATGATCGGATTGGGCTTAAACACGATCAGAGGGAAATCAAGTCCCCGCCGATCACCCATCTGGTAGCGGTTGTGGAGGAACAAGCCGAGAATACCTCTCCGCCTATGCCGAGAACAAACTATGTTCAGATTTCCGAGCCCCGCGAGCCGGACATCCATCTTCAGGAAGAGACCCTTTGTCCTCCGAACATAGAATCAGGCGTTGAATCTAAAAACTCCCAGGGCACTCCGGATCCCGGGCTTGTGACCTCGGAAATTCTTCAAACTCTGAATCCCACAGTGGGACAGGGTTCGAACTCAAGCTCGCCCACCCACCGCAAACAATATTCCCCAAGAAATTCCAGTCCTCCGGACATATGTGGCCTAATGCATGTGCGGCAGCAACCTGAGGAAACAGTCCATCACTTTTGGGCCAGATTCCTCCTTGTTAAAAACAAGATCAAAGATTGCTGCGACAATGACGCGATCTCCGTATTTTGCCACAACTGTACGGATGAAGGGATCCTTAATGCCCTCAAACGCCATCGCATACTGCACTTTGCAGATTTGGCACACATAGTCCACAAGTATTGCGCAATGGAAAGCGCCTGGAAAGCCCAGACAGCTCGGTGGGAACCACCCGCCTTTAAGCCACTCACCTGACGGGCAAAACCTGTGCATCCTCTCGGAGCACCTGATCATCATCCTATGGACAAGAAAATCAAACCTTTCATGGGAAGCAGAACTGTCCTTGATGAATGGCTCAACAAGCCCTGCCAGATACACACGACGCCGAATACTGAGTCGACACATAGCCTTCGGGCATGTTGGGTACTCCGGCAGGTTGCTAAGAGCGGTGAAGCTATCCTCACTAAAACCACCATAGAGAAACACTCCTCGGAGAGTGACGATCTCAACGTATTTACGGTCTTCGAGACCTTTTCTTCAAACAATTGACGCAAAAGGGCGCTCCGCGACCTCGCCGAAGTCAACCAAGTAACCACAATAAACCCTTGGAACGATACAACGATAACTTTCAACGCCAGCAACGAACCAAGGGCTCGATCAGTCCGAGCACCAGCCGCTCTGGTCTTAAACCCCATTGTGGACGGCTTTTGTCTCACCAAAGTACTCATGGACGGCGGTAGCGGACTGAACCTCATCTATGAGGACACGCTCAATAAAATGCAGATGGACATGAGCCGCATCGAGCAAAGCAGTACAACCTTTGAGGAATCATCCCCAGTCGAGAAGTGTGATGCTCGAGGAAAATAAATCTCGATGTGGTATTTGGCACTCGGGAGAACTACAGGTCCGAAGAGTTGCTCTTCCAGGTGGCACCCTTCAACAGCGAATACCACACCCTGTTGGGGCGAGATGCATTCACGTGCTTTCAAGCCATACCCACTGCGGGTACATGAAGCTCAAAATGCCCGGTCCCAACGGTGTTATCAATATTGCCTGTGATTCGGACATAGCACTCCGGGCCGAAAACAAAACCGCATCGTTGGCCCTCGAGGCACTATCCGAAGCCCTTGCAGCCAAGGAGCTAACCACTTTGCGTTCCATAGTGGATAGAGATGATGTAATCCTCGATAAGAGGCCCACTTCTTTCAAAGCCAACAGACGAAATAATCAAATTTCAAGTTCACCCGACAGACCCCAAGAAGACGGCTTCTATATGGGCACAACTGGATTCGATGGTCGACACTGCATTACGTGTGTTCCTGCGCGAGAATTGGGACATTTTTGCCTGACTCCCGTCTGATATGCCAGAAATCCCACACAGACTGGCCGAACACAGCCTAAACATAGTAAAGGGATTCAAACCAGTCAAGCAAACACTGCGGTGATTTTCTGAACCCAAACGACAAGCTATGGGGGAGGAGCTGGCCAAACTACTCGAAGCCGGATTCATCAGGGAGATCAAACATCCCGACTGGCTAGCAAACCTGGTCATGGTGCCAAAGAAGGATAAATCCTGGCGCCTCTGTGTCGATTTCAAAGACCTTAATAAGGCATGCCCTAAGGACCCCTTCCCGTTGCCCTGCATTGACCAGATCATTGATGCAACCGTAGGACACGATTCACTATGTTTCCTCGACGCATACTCCGGATACCATCAAATTAAGATGAAGGAATCTGACCAGGCCGCAACGGCATTCATCACCCCGTATGGGCCTTTCTGCTTTAACACCTTGCCCTTCGGACTAAAAAACGCCGACGCCAGTTACCAACGCATGATTCAAACATGCCTGGAAAGGCAAATCGGCAAGACAGTCGAGGCATATGTAGATGATGTAGTCATCAAAATGAAACATGTCGAATCCTTGGTAGACGACTTACGTCTCACATTCGACAACCTCCGAGCATATGACATACAACTCAATCGGGAGAAGTGCATTTTCGGCGTTCCAACCGGAAAGCTGCTCGGGTTCATCGTCTCCAATAGAGGGTTTGAAGCGAACCCAGCCAAAATCCGAGCCCTGTCGCAATTAGCAATCCCAACAGACCTAAAACAGGTCCAAAAATTAGCAGGCTGCATTGCAGCTCTAAGCCGCTTCATCTCTAGATTGGGAGGAAAGGCACCGCCACTTTATCACCTACTTCGGCGCACCTACCACTTTGCATGGACGGATGCGGCAACAGCTGGATTGGAGGAAATAAAAATTCTGCTGGCAAGCAACCCAATCCTCGCTGCACCAAACGTCGGTGAACCCATGTTGCTTTACATATCCGCAACCCACGAAGTGGTGAGCGCGGTGCTCGTTGTTGAACGAGAAGAAGAGGGACACAAATTCCGACTCCAAAAACCAGTATACTATGTACTGGCGGTCCTTATGCCATGCAAATCCCGGTACCCACACTATCAAAAAATAGCATATGCGGTCTTTATGGCATCCCGAAAACTGCGACACTACTTTCAAGAGTGTTCAATCACGGTGGCTTCAGAGGTACCACTTAATGATATCATAAAGAACCGGGACGCCACCGGCCGGATTGCCAAATGGGCCATCGAGCTCCTACCATTTGAAATAACATACAAACCACGCCGAGCTATTAAATCTCAGGTGTTGGCTGACTTTGTCGCCGAGTGGACAGAGGCCGAACTCCCTAAAGAGTACGACACATACTCCAAATGGGTGATGCACTTCGACGACTCTAAAATGTTAGCCGGGCTGGGGGCTGGTGTCGTCCTGACATCCCCTACAGGTGACATGATCCATTATGTATTACAAATCCTGTATACCGACTCTAACAATGCAGCCGAATACGAGGCCCTCCTGCATGGTCTCCGGATGGCCGTGTCCATGGGCATACAACACCTCAAGGTGCGCGGGGATTCGAACCTCGCAATATCCCAAATAAATGGAGAATTTGATGCAAAAGATCCGAAGATGGCAGCTTACCGCGATGCCGTCCTCAAATTATCAGCTCGGTTCGAGGGGCTTGAGTTTCACCACGTCGCTCGGGACAGTAACTAGGCAGCGGACATCCTTGCTCGAATGGGCGCTAAACGCGACCCCGTCCCGCCTAACACCTTTGTGGAAAGTCTCTTCAAGCCATCTGTGGTATGAAAGGACGAGAGCGGTAAATCTAGTCCGGAACCAACCATACCCCCAGATGCCGAACACAATTCGGATATCATTGGGGGCTCGAGCACTGAAGTGACACCCTCAGCCCATGAAATTATGGCTGTCATCGCCTCGTGGACCAAACCTTTCCTGTCCTACCTTAATAGGAAGGAGCTCCCTGACGACTAGAATGAGTCTCGCTATATCGTGCGGCACTCGAAAGCCTACAAGGTTCATGAAGGAGAGCTCTACAAGAAAAGTACTACCCGAGTTCTTCAAAGATGTATCTCCGAAGAAGAGGGACGACGGCTCTTGGCCGAAATACATGCTGGTCTCGGCGGCCATCACGCTGCAGCTCGGGCCCTTGTAAGTAAGGAATCCCGTACAGGTTTTTTCTGGCCTATGGCCCGAGCAGATGCACAGGACCTCATACAACGCCGCGTTGGATGCCAACTTTTCGCCAACCAAAGCCATATGCCGCCCACTGCCCTACGAACAATCCCCATTACTTGGCCTTTCGCGGTCTGGGGGCTAGACATGGTCGGACCCCTTAAAAGGGGAAGCCATAAAAAGAAACATTTGCTGGTTATGGTTGACAAATTCACTACATGGATAGAGGCCAAACCAGTAAAAATGGGTGAAGCCGGACCGGTGATAGACTTCATATCCGGTGTCGTACACCGTTATGGTGTCCCGCACAGCATTATTACTGAAAATGGCTCTAACTTTATGACCGACAAGGTGAAAACTTGGTGTGCTAACCTGGGCATTAAGCTCGACTACGCCTCCGTATATCACCCTCAAACAAACGGTCAGGTCTAACGGGCTAACGGCCTGATAATGAGCGGCATCAAACCCAAACTAGTGCGATCCCTACGAGAATCAGACAAGCACTGGGTTGAGGAACTCGATTCCGTACTCTGGGGGCTACGGACCACGCCCAATCGCAGAACCAGGTACACACCCTTTTTCATGGTGTATGGCGTAGAGGCAGTCCTGCCCTGTGACATTATTCATGACTCACCTCAAGTGCGCATGTATGAAGAGAGAGAAGCCGAGCTCGATCGGCAGGATGATCTAGATGGCCCGGAGGAGGAGCGCAATGCTGCAAAGGCCCGTTTCGCATTCTACCAATAGCAGGCTCGAAGATATCAAAGCAGAGAAGTGTGGGCAAAGACTTACAATGTCGATGAACTCGTTCTACACCTACCAGAGAAGAAAAAAGACAAGCTCAAGCCTAAATGGGAGGGTCCCTTCATTATAGATGAAGTTCTCACTGGAGGAGCCTATCGCCTTCGCAATGCATCAGATAACCGCTTAGAGCCTAACCCGTGGAACGCTGCTCGGCTCCAAAGATTCTACGCCTAAAGCCGGACACATATCTTTGTTCATTTTCCTTTTTATCTCTCTCCTTTTCGGTTTTTATTTTTTCTTTGTTTTCATACGATTTCTAGCGCGTGTTTGGGTAAGCCGCACACTCAAGGGGTATACATCTTTAAATGTACACACCCCACCATAACTGTGGGCTTCTTTCAATAGAAGCTTATTATTTTTTCAGCTCATTATATATATGTGTCGTCTGCTCATATATGTCCTTTCTACGCCATTATATGCACCACTATGACTTAAGTTTTTTCCAAGATGGGTTGCCTGGCTCCTATGCTTATGCCCTACATTCCCGCTTGTTCGGCTAGGGCATAAAGGGAGCACCTCTGTGATTGTTACACAACCGGGTTATCCGGACATGTACCTCAGACGGGTGAAGCCGAAAGCTAGCGTTCTTAAGAGAATAAGTGCGGCGGACAAGCGATGAACTGCACTCGCTGCAATATAAGCCCCCAAATATACGGTTCAATGTGATTCTTTAGCATCACACATTGACATGTTCAAACGCACATGCTAACCCAGTGAGAGGAACCCTTAACGGAACTATTCTCCCTGGAAGATGTTTCTTACGATACAAAGTAATATAACATAAATTCCCGAATACAACTTGTCTATTCAAGCAACTATGACCGGACTGCCGGGTTTCCGAACATACTTCGGTGTTTGCCATCAGTATAGTATTCGGAAATGCCCCAACCATTGGGTTTTGGCGGTTAAAGCAGAAAGGTCTGCCATGGCAATCGTTTTACAAATTTGGCAGGAGATACATTTGGTGACAAAAGTACATTATTACATGGAGCCAAAGTTTACTCTTCTTCTATGCCATCTAAAAGACTATCTAGTTTATAGTCCTATTGCGAAAACTTGGCGGCTATCTTTACTTGGTCATACACCAAGTTAATCGAAATTTCTTGTCCGTCGGGTCCCCAAGGTCCGACCCAGGCCATATGATTCAGATCAAGTCCGGTGTACCGCGTTTTCACCATGGCCTAGACTTCTCGCGCACCTTCTCGACATGCTGATACTTTCCATAATCCAAAACGGCGATGAGCTCCCACTACAAAAAAAAGACACATCCGTGACATTTTGGGCCGAACGAATTTTTTTCTGTCATACATATGACACTTCTATGACTATAATTGTGACAAAACCCGGTATCATCATAGATGTGGTGGGCTCCTACTTCTATGACAAAAAATCATGACAGAAAATGGGCTTTTCGTCCTACGCGGGCCGGAGACGCAGCTGCATGACATTCTTTGGGCCGTCCATGACAGAAAAAACCATGGTAGAAGCGAGGGGGAGGAAAATTTCGGGGAGTTCCCGGTTACGGTGGGAGGTCGGGGGCTGAGCGATGCGCGTTTCTCTCGTACACGTACGCGCGTGTGTGCGAGGCGTTGGCTCTAACTGAACCCGAGCGAGGCGTTGGGCTCTAACTGAACCCGAGTGATTGCACTGCAGGCTATGTGTTACTAAACCCGAGCGATTGATCGATGGTTGTTAACTGAACCCGATCGAGCGATTCCTTCGCTACTGCTGCTAACTAAAGCCGATTGATGCTGCCTCTGGGATGAAT
>NC_041384.1:685580860-685587190 GCF_002162155.2 Triticum dicoccoides
GCGGTGGCGTTACCTCTGGATGAACAGGACCCCGTGGTGTGGTGGAGGGCTGGATGAGCAGTAGACGGTGGAGGGGTGCCCGTGGAGGGGTGGTTGAACAGGACCCCGTGGTGTGGAGGGCTGGATGAATAGTAGACGATGGAGGGGTGGTTGAACAATAGCCGGTGGAGTAGCGCGCGGTGGAGGCTGGAGGAGGTCGACGGTAGCCCGTGGAGGCTGGAGGAGGTCGACGGTGGAGATGAACAGTATTCTGTGGAGTCCTGTTTTGCGGTACGCCACACTCCTCCCGATGAACAGGACCCCCGTTTCGACTGTAGCGCTGCAACAGAAGTCCGTTTCGTCTATTTTGCGGTACGCCACACCCCTCCCGATCAACAGGACCCCCGTTTCGACCGCAAGAGGTTCGTTTCCTCCGTTTTGTGGTACTCCAGACCCCTCCCGATGAACAGGATCCCGTTTCAAACATGGCCGGTCGAACACAAGGCCATTTCCTCTGTTCTGTGGTACGCCAGGCCTCGTTTCCATCGCCTGTTCCGTCCAAGCCCTCCCGATGAACACGACCACGCATTCCGTTCCGACCCAGCCGGTTGGCTCCCACGCGTTCCGTTGCCTCCCGATGAACACGACGCATTCCGTTGCCTCCCCATGAACACGACGCATTCCATTGCCTCCCCATGAACACGACGACGACGCCGTTTCTCTGTTCCGACCCAGCCATGTACACGATCCCCGGCCGTACGTATGCGTGAGTAGGCGTTCGAGACCCCGCCCGCATATACACATACGTGGTTGTATTTTCTTTCTTGCACCCTGGCCGTTGTATGTATGTGTACATGCTACGTGCGCGCCTCTACTACGACACGTGTGCACCTCTATATCCACCAGTATATATGTACGTACACGTTCGCGACCAGAATGACAACGCTACATACGCTTCAACCAGGTGGGTCCCGACTGTCAGGCACTTCCTTGCGTGCGAAGATGTAGCTGGTGGGTCCCAGCAGTCAGGGGGGAACGTTTTCTTCACGAAATACAGTGGCCCGTTCGGTGGGTCCCCGCTGTCAGGTGGAGGAATAATTATTTTGCACGTAATAAGGAGGCACTTCCTTGCTGCGGCCGGGACCCAACTGTCAGCCTCTCCACGTATAGTCCACGTTCGATGGAAGCCATTCCTTGACCACGTTGACCACGCCGCGCTGAGAGCACCAGGGCGGTGGACGACGGCGAGGCCTAGGAAGGGGACGACACGGAGCCGGGGAAGACGCGGCAGTGGATGCCCACGCGTAGAGGAGTACAAGGGTTCACTGGTTCGCTGTGGTGTGAGGTTGTCGTCGCCGCTGAATAACAGGGGGTGTGGGTGAGTAGAGGGATGGCCTGGCCAGCGGTGGGAGTAGTAGGGGGCGGTGAGGCCTCCGCCGCATCGCAGCCGGCCATGGGAGGCAGGAGCACGAGGCACGACCGACGCTGATTTGGGCGGCTGGAGCAAGAAGACCAGAGGTTGAAGAAGCACTACGGGCGTTGGATGGACATCGTATGGTCACTGGAGCTAGAATCGTGCATATTGACTAAGTTGACAAAGCCCTCCGTCCCCGTCAACTTAGTAGGCCCACAAGTCAGCCTGCCACTATACTGGGTCCCAACTAACAGGGGGAGTATTCATTTTTTGTGCGTAATAAGGAGACACTTCCTTGCTTGCGAAGATATAGCTGGTGGGTCCGAGCTGTCAGCGGCGGTAACGTTTTTTCACGAAATACAGAGGCCCTTTCGGTGGGTCCCTAATGTCAGGTGGAGGAATCATTATTTTGCGTGTAATAAGGAGGCATTTCCTTGTGTGCGGCCGTGGACCCAGCTGTCGGCCTCTCCACGTACAGTCCACTTCAGATGCATGTCAGTCGTTGAGCACGTTGACCAGGCCATGCCGAGAGCACCAGGGCGGTGGACGACGACGAGGCCTAGGAAGGGAACGACACGGAGGCAGGGAAGACTCGGAAGTTGTTTCCCACGCGAAGGGGAGTACGACTGTACGAGGGTTTACTGGTTCGTCTACCGTCGCCGGAGAATAACAGCAGGTGTGGGTGAGTAGAGGGATGGCTAGGCCAGTGATGGGAGTACGATGGGGCGGTGAGGCCTGCACGGCAGCAGAGCCGGCCGCAGGGAGGAGGGAGCAGGCAGTCCCGCCGGCGCTTGTTTGAGCGACTGGAGCAGGAAGAGCAGAGATTGAAGAACCACGACGGCCGTTGATGGCCATCCAATAGTCACTGCTTGTGCGTCAACCTTTTTTTAGGAAAGCCTCAAATCTGCGGAAAATAGCATACAGCCCATCTGCCATTATTTCTAATAATTTACAGCCCATTTGCTAATTATTAAGGTTTTTTCGGAGTCCATATTCTTTTTGTTAGCATTACATCCCATATTGTGGACACGGTTAAAAAATTATACGAAATTTTACATATTTCGGTGCGGTCCGAACTGTTTTTAATCCCAAAATTTCGACTCACATTCAAACTGATTTTAAAAATAAATGTATATCAATATAAAATTCAACAAATTCTCCACGCATAAAAATTAATTTAATTTAAAATCTCGAAATGGAAAAAAAGATATTTGAAACTAATTGCCGGTTTGATGTGTTTTAAAAATGTACATCCCATTTCTCATTACTGATGGGCCATTTTCTCAGCCAGCCGAATGAAAGCTCTCCTCGTCTTGAAAGATTTGCAGCCCAACGGGCCTGACAAAGCGACTTACTTGGCAAATCACAAAAAAACTGGGCTGTGGCCGTGGACCCAGCTGTCAGCCTCTCCATGTACAGTACTCTTTCGATGGAAGTCATTCCTTGACCACGTTGACCACGCCGCGTGGAGAGCACCACGGCGGTGGACGACGGCGAGGCCTAGGAAGGGGACGACGCGAAGCCGGGGAAGACGCGGCAGTGGAAGCCCGCGCGGAGAGGAGTACAAGGCTTCATTGGTTCGGCTGCGGTGTGAGGCTGCCGTCGCCGCAGGGCCTGGCCAGCGGTGGAAATAGTAGGGGGTGGTGAGGCCTCCACGGCAGGACAGCCGGCCACGGGAGGCAGGAGCAGGCAGCACGACCGGCGCTGCTTTGGGCGGCTGGAGGAAGAAGACCAGAGGTTGAAGAAGCACTACGGTTGTTGGATGGACATCGTACGGTCACTGGAGTTAGAATCGTTCATATTGACTAAGTTGACAAAGCCCTCCGTCCCCGTCAACTTAGTAGGCCCACAAGTCAGCCTCCCACCAAGGTGGGTCCCAGCTAGCAGGGGGAGTATTCATTTTTTTGTGGGTAATAAGGAGGCACTTCTGGTGGGTCCGAGCTGACAGCGGGGGGAATGTTTTTTTTGCGAAATACGGTGGCCCATTCGGTGGGTCCCAGCAGTCAGGGGGGAACATTTTTTCGGCGAAATACTGGTGGCCCGTCCGGTGGGTCCCTGCTGTCAGGTGGAGGAATAATTATTTTGCGCGTAATAAGGAGGCACTTCCTTGCGGCTACCGTGGACCCAGCTGTCAGCCTCTCCACGTACACTCTTTGATGGAAGTCGGTCGTTGACCACATTGACCACGCCGCGCCGAGAGCACCATGGCGGTGGACGACGGCGAGGCCTAGGAAGGGGACGACACGGAGCCGGGGAAGACGCGGCAGTGGATGGCCACGCGGAGAGGAGTACGAGGGTTCACTGGTTCGGCTGCGGTGTGAGGCTGTCGTCACCGCAGAATAACAGGGGGAGTGGGTGAGTGGAGGGATGGCCTGGCCAGTGGTGGGAGTAGTATGGGGACGGTGAGGCCTCCGCGGCAGCACAGCCGGCCACGGGAGGCGGGAGCATGCGGCACGACCGGCGTTGCTTTGGGCGGCTGGGGCAAGAAGACCAGAGGTTGAAGAAGCACTACGACCGTTGGATGGACATCGTTGACCATGCCACACCGAGAGAACCAGGGCGGTGGACGATGGCGAGGCCTACGAAGGGAATGACACGGAGCCGGGGAAGACACGGCAGTGGCTACCCACGCGGTGGAGAGTACGAGGGTTGACCGGTTCGGCTACCGTCGTCGTAAAATAACAGGAGGTGTGGGTGAGTAGAGGGATAGACATGCCAGGGATGCGAGTATGATGGGGCCGTGAGGCCTGCCCGGCAGCACTGCCGGCCACGAGAGGCAGGAGCAGGCGGTTCCGACGGTGCTGGTTTGGGCGGCTGGGGCAGGAAGATCAGAGACTGAAGAAGCACGATTGCCGTTAGATTGACATCTAACGGTCTGACACTGGTAGAGTCGATTGTTGACTAAGTTTATTTTTTGAGAAACCTTGTGTACGCATGAACTTAGTAGGCCCACAAGTCAGCCTCCAAATCTGTGGCAGACAACATAAAGCCCATTTGCTATTTTTTATAATTTGCAGCCCATTTGCTAATTCTTAAGTAATTTATTACAACCCATTTTCTGCCCAGGACCACGGTCAAAAAGTTCAACCTTATTTTGCATATTTTGGTGGAGTCCGAACTGTTGTAATCCCAAAATGATAAACATTTTTTGAAGAACCTATTGATTTGCCAAAAAATCGTTTTGTTTTTGTAAGCAAATAAGACGTGGGACAATTGAGTTGGTTTAAGGGAAAACCAGTGGTAAAAAAATCAGCACTGGGTGGAAAAAAAAACAAAAATAAGGATGTAAATATGAAAAGGGAATTTTATGTGTTCTCAATATAATGATACGTGTATATGAACTAGTAAAACTATAGGTAGAGATTAGAAAAAGGATGTAGGACATGCGTTTCAAGAGGAAAATAGAACTGGGCTGTGTGTTTGATTCGGTAAAAAAACTGCGTGCGGATGTTGTAAGACAAAATATAAGTAACGCTGGCGGGCCAGAGGCCAGTAGATACCTGCTGGATCTTTGTGCCCCATTGTCGTCATGGGCTGGGCCTGTTAAAAATAAAACCAACCCTGGGAAGTCTACAACCCAGTTGAAACTTGCTCGACCTGAAAAAACAATATACATGCTCAATAAATGAGAGAATTCTGCAAGTACAGAATGATAACTGGGATGCAGCACAGATATTGTTTTTTTATTGTGATAATAAGTGCATGCACTTGTTTCGAAAAAATTGGAGAGCTGGGAATTCAAACGGCGGGTGCTAATGCTACCCATCAAATAAAAATCAGGTGCCTGAAAATTCGTTTCGAAACAAATGATTCAACTTTATATCCACGTTGACCCTCGGCATGATGGTTGGAAGCAAATGCAAGTTCATACCAAAAGATCGTTAACAACAATACCAACTTGCGGACGACAAGGTAGTACAACTACCAATACCAAACTAACTTATAATCTTTTTACTCTTGGCCCTAGTGTTCGTCTGGTAGAAAATCTTGCAGATGACCAGCTCCCGCTCCTTCTCTTGCTCCAGGTCCCCAAGGTGGTACTGGTGCATCACCCAGTTGGTCCTCTGCCGGTCGAAGTTCTGGTTGGTGTGCAGCACCAGAACCTTTTTTGCTGCCCGTCTGCCGGCCGTTGACCATCACCGACAAGGTATTGCCGGTCTTGTGCCACATCGCGTGCATGCCGCACTCCGACTGTATCTTGCGACGCGTCCACGTGCCCCTTTTGAACGCCCTGGAATTGCGCTGGAAGAAATGCTTTTTTAGGCCACTCAGTGTGATACCTGCAGTATTGTGGAATACAGGTTTTAGTGTACCTAGTTGACACTTTCATAACATCTTTGGCATGTTGCAGTCACTTGTTTCACATTTTATTAACTGTCAAATTGTAATTGCTTCACCAGGTCTGCGTCTAAAAAGAAAAATAGAGCTATAAACAAAGGAATATGTTTGTGCAAGTAGACGGCCGATCGGTGTCTTACCTGGAAGTTTCTCAGGTTGGGTGCAGCATATGCCGTGCTCGCTGTCGATGGTTGGTATGAACAAATCGATGAGAGACTAAAATCTCGCGCTGTCAGCACTCACTTTGGCCTCAAGGTGCTCGATCTGCTCCTGATCTGTGGGATCAAACTTGACGCCAGCCGGTAGCACCGGCCAATTCTTCTTCGACTTGCATCAGTAATTCCAGTTATATGGTACTCAATGTATGATCAATCAATTGTTTTAAGTGAATGATGAAAGATCTCGACAGATAAGTGGTACTCCAAATCTGAAGTACAGAATACCCAAACACGCCTCCGGGATTCTTGTGTCACTTCACGCGCAGTGTGTTGTCACGTCAATTCAATGTGTGGACATGATGAATAATTTGACCGACGTATACTAGTACTGCTACTGTACTACTTACTAGTCGTATTTAGTGTCACAATTTATACATAGGT
>NC_041384.1:685587581-685621030 GCF_002162155.2 Triticum dicoccoides
TATGCACAACATCTCCATCATCATTATCAGTACATCCTACGCAGGTGAGTTAGGATGCACTTGATCCCAGGTTATCTATTCTTCAAATCAGAGGAGTGCTTCAAACTAACAACAATACATAATATCCAACAGCAGCAGAATACATGGCTCAGTCTAGATATCAGCACGAATCAAGTTGTGCATATTTGCTGTTGGCATGAACCACATCGCCGCATGTCGGGTTTGCAAAAGCCATCCATCGCATGGAAGCTTGATGCCTTTTACACACTGAAGATTATCTGGCAACAAGTTGTGTCGACGAATCTCTGGATATGGTGATTCATGAAACCCATGGTATGATGTGTAAACACAGCCCCCCCTCGCGAATGGAAGTTGCATAGCACAGTAATCATCGCCGGTGATATGATTGATGATTGGTTGGATGATCGGATAATTGAGCCCGAGGAACAAGGAGTGGTTGCCGAGGCTGTAAACCCGCCTCCATTTGAATACGCCTGGCCCAATGGAGCTGGGATCTTTCTCGAACATGAATCAGCCATAGCCATCAATGTTACAAACGCCCCACGCATTGTACTGCATGTGGTTTGATGTAATGGTTTGCTCAATTTGGTACGTGCGAATGAGCATCAAATGACCGCCGTCAGCTGAACGAGCGATAAACCACCACCCATCGGCTGGTGTGATTACAGGTCTTGGAATCATGAAGGCCAGCGCATTTGCGTCTGCTGCAACAATTCAAATTGGAGACCAAAAGGACAAAAATAAACAATCATGTTCAGAGTATGTGTGGAATTAAGATTATTATAACAGTGACACATATCATAGACAGAGAATTGCAATGCCGTGGTCATAATCATACCCCAAGTTAAAAAAATAAGCCAATGGCTTTCATATTCTAGCAATATGTCCTGGTTCAAACATCATGTAACAATGAGAGAAAAACAACTATGACATCGCCTACTCATATTCTACCATAGCACTTACTACTACTGTTCTCATATCAACTCTAAGCAATAACATGCGTTGTTATAAAAATCTTGTAAACGAGAGTAACATATAGCAATCATGATGTTATGCTCATAATATGTATTCTAACAATCACTAGATGCCAATTGTTCTCATATCAACTCTAACAATAACATGTGTTGTCATAAAAATCTAGAAAATGAGAGGAACATATAGCAATGATGTGGTTATAGACATGCTATGCATTCTAAATTTGTAACAAATGAACAGGCAGTCGTATTCATAAGGTCAAGATGAGATGAGATAGAACAATTACACGACGATAGATTCCACCAGTATAGGCAGCCAATCTATGCGTCGACCGCGTAAACGATGCCATCATGCACTATAGCATCAGACAAAAATGTTGCCTCAACAGGATTGATGATGAGCCATAACCATGTATGGGGACCGGATTCCAGATAGACTAATCCCATGTTGAATAAGGCAATGAGCTTGTAATCCATGTAGTCTTCTTATGGTGTGGGCACTTCGCAGATTACAACTTTCTGTAAACAGAGGTCGAGCCAAAAGCTTGACGCGTCTCGTGCGTAGTAGGCAGGAGTGTCCGGCAGGCCGCGAGGCTCAATGGCGGCGGTATCCAACGATGGAAGGGTGATCTCTCGCTGGGTGTAGATATCCACGAGATGCCACAGACTACCGGTGTGGTGGATGAGGACGATCCAGTTGGCCTTCACACCAGCCCAGTAGTGGCCGCGCATGAAGGACAGGTGGACGGGTAGTGGTAGCATGTCGAGGGGCACCACGACAACCTCCGTCTGATCGTCAAGTCGGTGTCTGGGCCACCTGCGAGGATCGGGCATCAGCAAGTAGCCGGCCGGTTGCAGACGAGTAGACGGTACAAAGACACCGAGCATGCGGCCAAACGGACGGTGCTGAGTAGGTCCATACGACTACAGATCTACTCCAAGAGAGCATCAGGGAGGGAATTCCAATCGCGGCTCTGCGTGTCAGTCGGTTCTTCCATTGGGGTTTTCGGTGCCTGCGAGCCAATGTGGAAGTGGATTCGGGCGGGTGAGCGAAGAAGCTTCTCCTCGTGTGGCCGAGCAGTGAGCGGGGGGATATGGTACGCGTGAGCTACCAAGGAAGATGGTGCGGGCGGGCGAGCAGTGAGCGGGGGTAAATGGTGTGCAGCCGATGATGGGGAAGAGAGGAGGAAGAAGAAGAAAGGAGGAAGAAGAAGAGATGGCAGTACTGGGTAAGGCTGATTTAGTAACACCAACACGCTGGTTCAGCTTATTAATTACGTGTCCCATCTGGTGCAGCGTGTATTGTCACTTCACTGTGAAGACTAGTTGAATAGTTCTCTTTGACCGAGATGGGGAATAATGGATCGCGAGGACTTCCTTTCTACAGTATCCCTATGCCTCTACGCCCACTTCACTCATTTTGCTCCGTACCTAGTCACTTGTTAAAATCTGTAGAAAGACAAATACTCCGTATTTGGGAACAGAGGGAGGCTTTTTCTCCGTACTATTTGGGAACAGAGGAAGCTTGAAATATGAACATGTCAATGGGAGGGAGTAAGCCACATGCAGGCATTCATGCATGCAAGATGCAGCACTCACACGTACACATGGACGCACGCAACACTCACGCACCCATGCGGCACATAGCACACGATGCAACACACACGCTCACGCTCAAGTGCTCAACCTACTCCTTACGTCTGTGAAAGACTGTACATTTAGAGATTTACACATTGACCAAGGCATAATTAACGCCCAAAAGTAGCAGATTTATGTGTGCATGCGACCATTGAGATAAGAAGATTAAATGAAGGCTGTTGCATGCTGTAATTAAAGATAGACATGTAGCCTATACCTACAGCACAAGTTGGTGCATTAGTCAATCAATATCAATTTAGATTAAAAGGCTAAATGCATTGGAAGTGTAGATGTACATCATGTACTACACTCTTTGTTTTATAGCTGATGTAAACTCTTTGTTGGAAGACCGAGGGAGGACACATGCATGCACTCACCTACACAGTCAGGGTGGTTCGCGCGCAAGGGTTGGACTCGTGTCGCTCCTGCGTAAAGTTTTGTTTAACTGATTTCTTTGATCTGCCAACTCATAGGTGGGACCCAGAAACCAGGTGACAATTTAACCAGTCAACAAAGTGCCACGTCGACTATGTGGCCGGTCAGTAGGGTGCAATACGATGCTCTACGATGAGCTAGTGATCGTATAATTGCCGCAAAACTGTATATAGTGACCGTAAAGAGCGTATTGTTACATACGTTGACCGCCAGTGTATTTTTCTCATTTCAAATTAAGCCATATTAATCGGAAAGGACGCAGTATGGACTACTACTACTAGTACTAGTACTGCTTTGATGTGTCCCGTCAACTCGCCGAACGAGGAGAATCTTGCTTACTACGCCTCTTCCTCGCCCATGCGCGCGGTGGTTCGTAGGACAAGGAGAGGGTTTTGACTACAGTGCCCTCTCCCTCTCCCTCTCCCTCTCCCTCGCCCTCGCCCTCGCGGTGGACGTGCAACAGTTCATTCGGTGTCAGATTGCCAGAAGCATATTGTACTGTAGTATCATCATTGTTGGACCTTCCGAGGAGGTGAAGAGCCAAGTGCAAGGTTCACACGAGTACGAACTGTTGAACCTCCCGAAGAGGCAAAGAGCCAAGCGCCAGGTTTTATAGGAGTTGTCATCCTAGTAGGAGTGTACTACAACTATAGCGAACGATGCTATTGTATGATGCCGCCACGTCACGTATATCGAAAGTTGTGCCACCTTTTTTCTCAAAGAGCGTGTTGGAGCCCGTGCAACAACCACACAAGTTGCACGTACACATAACACATTTACTAGTAATAAATTCTAAAGGACAAATGCCAGTATGCCACACAAGTTCATCTCCAATTCCTGTGATAAATTTGTGCACGACTAGTCTACATATATTCACAGCGCTACCGTTCACAATTACCGTACTCCACTTACACGTTATAGATGGGCTACATGTCCTCCTCCAGGTTCCAGTCCCACGTGTTCTTCATGGATTGCACGATCCATAGCGGTGGGCAACGGGAATCATTGTCGTAGCTTTCTAGTCCAGTTCCACACGATGGAGACTCATCCAAGCTGAAGCGGCATAAATCAGGGATAGCGTGTCCCAGCATGTCGTTCATCCGGCAGTGCGCACTGAAGACACAACCATGCTTCATGAATGGCAGGCCTTCCATGTCGTGCACGGAAGGTGGCATCCAGTTCACAATGGGGTAGTTGTCCCCGATGAAAAGCGAGTACTCTCCAAGAGTGTTCCTCGGCACCCACGTAGCATCACGGGGGTCGAACTCGGCTCCAATCATTTGGTACACGCGACATCCCAGATCTGGACACATGGTGACATACATAGTCAAGGTCCATGCATAATAATGTTGTGCTCAAATATGGCGGTCAGTAATACTGTGCAGCAAATAGTACTACTCCGGTATAGAGGAAGTAAAATAACCAGCTTATTATATATAGCCACTCCTGGCTACATGGATGAGATAGTAAGACATGGAAAAACAAAAATGGTGGCAGCTAGTGGGTTCAAGTCTTCAAGGGCCTAGCTAGCTATACGCGTCCTCCAAGGTAAAAAGTACTCCTACTAGTACTACAAAGTATACTACTAGTACAATAATGAAAGAGAAGGCGAGAGGGTTAAAAACGGAATACTTGGGTAGATGGTGACGGTCCGATCATGGTAGATTGTGTGACCATGTTGCACATCAGTGGTACCATGGGTAACGACTGCTAAGATAGTTGATCCCAATATGCCAAAGTCAGCTACAAGGTTCCAGGTTAGACCGAATCGCGGATGCAAATGCACATCCAGGATGGGCGATCTTATTTTGATTGGGGGATGACTAGTCCCTGCAAAATAATGGGGTACCGTTAGGGATGCAAATGATGGTTTGTGCATTCCATTTGTAATCTCCCGTACCGCAGGATGGCAACCAGATGAAACAAGTCCCCTGGCCTGTCACCATGAAGATGCGGCCTAGATGGTGCACGACGTCTTCGAACATGTAGGGGTACAAATCTGCCACCGCCAACATGTGCCAGCCTCTGTCGTTACTGCCTCTTGCATTGATGGCAATCCTTATGTCGAACACCGCGATGAGATAGTAATCATCGTAGCCGCGTCGCTTTGTCGGCGGGTCCGCAATTGCTAGCTTCTTCAATCTCATGTAGGCATCATCATACGTATTCAAGCCCAGCCAGTCCGGAAGGCCGATCCCAATGGTGGAGAAGGGGTCTACTAGAACGGCCGCACTGCTGTGGATGTTGTGCAAAATGATGGTGGTATCCGACCGGAGGTATGCAAGCCAATCTTTGTTGGCACCGACCCAGACCTATATATAAGACCTGCATGCTTTCTGGACGAAAATACCCCTGGCGCATGGATGGGAGGAGCTAGTAGCTATAAATGCCCCATGCAGCCCATTGGCTGTCCGCCCGCGTTCTCCTCTCTCTGCATGCTGCATGGATGTCTCCCTCTCTCACACATGACTGCATGCGGTGGCACTGGCCTATGAGAAGCTCACGTGGAGATAGCAATCTTCTCTCCAGAAGAGATTTTTTGAAAGAAAGGGATTATGGAACGTTATGGGATTGCATTATACTGTAAATAATAGCACTAGTAAGAAATTTTTGGCACTAGGTAGTAGTTTTTGGCGTGGATTAAGAAATTTTGGGTATGTTTTTGCCATTTTTTGTACATGCCAACTAGTGTCAAAAAACGTCTTACATTATGTGACGGAGGAGTATGTACTCGTACTATAGCAGTACTAGTACTACTTTTCTCAACTAGTAGTGCGATGTACTGTACTTCTAGTCTAGTCTAGTATAGTGCACCAGTTTTGAACTCTTGAATCTCAGGGCCAAGGAGCTACAGTTGGAAGTGGAGGGTACTACTGTTCTCTAGAACCATCGCTGTACTATCAATGCAGGGGAAGTACACATGCGTAGTGGCCTAGTGGGTACTCTCGGTGCTCTGTTCAGCCGCTCCTCTCACGCACACACTAGCAGCCTGTTTATCAGCGACGGTTACTGCGGGGGCAGAACATTTGAGTTATTTGATACATCGAGACTAGGCTTTTCGCTTCCATTTGTGGAGGTGTAATGGATCTTGTCACGACCGGTTTTCCAATAAAAATATTTATTGAAAAGCCAATCTTTTAAGTCCAGTATGAGAGAAATCCTCCACACTGGCAGACAAATTCTTGATACAATAAGCCAGTAGCATAAGATATATTACAGGGTCGAACTACGGTTGCTCAACCAAATTATTACAAGCACGCCAATAATCATACATAATGGAGGACAGAACACAGTGGTGTGGAGACATACTACTGACTCAAGGATAGGCTGGTGGTGGAAAAACACAGCGGGGAGAGAAATACAAGACTCTACGTCTGTCATCTCATCGAGCGTCGAGGAGAGGCTCGATGAATTTATTTGGTAGCGGAAGCGGATATAAAACAGTGGCCAAATCCAGGGTCGCACAAGACTGACTGGGACTCCTCTAAGTGTCGGGCTCGCTATCGAACTCTTCATCCATGAGATCGCCTTCGTCAGCATCTGGCCAAATCAACAAGCCAGTGAGTACTTTGAAAGTACTCGCAAGACAGTTCGGACGTAAGATATAACAAATGCATGCATGGATGCAACATGATTAATTCCTTAATGCACAATAAATAAAACTGGCATAACGGGTAAGTAAAAAGGGAAAACGGCGGTAGTCCGCCTGAAATTCCACAGAACATAAATAAGGACTGATCGGGTGTCTGAAGCGATGCCTCGAAAGGTGAACAAATAAAATAAGGAAAATGATACCACAGTCGGGCATCTTAGCGACACCACATAAAGGGCTTTTAAAAGAAATGCCACGGTCGGACGTCTGAGCGACATCGCAGGAAGGGCTTTAAAAGAAATGCCACAGTCGGACGTCTGAGCGACATCACATAAAGGGCTTTAAAAGAAATGCCACAGTCGGACGTCTGAGCGACATCGCAGAAAGGGCTTTAAAAAGAAATGCCACAGTCGGACGTCTGAGCGACATCACATAAAGGGCTTTAAAAAGAAATGCCACAGTCGGACGTCTGAGCGACATCACATAAAGGGCTTTAAAAAGAAATGCCACAGTCGGACGTCTGAGCGACATCACATAAAGGGCTTTAAAAAGAAATGCCACAGTTGGACGTCTGAGCGACATCACATAAAGGGCTTTTATTCACAAGTAAATAATACTCATAATAAACATTCAATTCATGAAAACAAACGGGTTAGTCCATCCACAGGAGTGATCATTTAACCGGACTTAGCACTCATGCGATTCACCGGAGTCTCTGTCATCAAAGCTGACAATTGATTAGGATAAGAAGGAACGAAACTTGACATGGAAGAGATGATTTGGAGGAATATATGACTCTGCAGAGTTTGTACAAAATTTTTCCCACAGTCAACGGATTTCCGTAGTCACGAAGGACTAGTTCCGTTTACGGTATTTCAGAAGAAAACACAGCTAACCGGTACACACCCATCCTACCTCTCGATGCTAGGAATCACCCTAGTCATCGTCCAAGAAAAACTTTTGAGACGGGGAGATCACAATCTCGAATAGCATGGGATCAAATTTATATACGCGCGCTCTAAGGGGTGCCCCCCTCTCGGTCCCAACCGGAAACACCCATGCCCCCTGACCGGATGACTGGCTTTAATCCAGGGCCATGGAACCATCATCACGGCCTCTCCTCTTTGGTGTGTACCATGAAAGCGGTTTGGAACTTACTAAACCATATTCCTTGCGGAAAACATGTGGTAGTACAAGGAAGGAAATGATATGTATTGGACCGATATGGTTTGACACTGAAGTCACATAGTCTGGCATAAGACTGGCATGCTACAACACTGCCGTCGTACCCATCCTCATGCCAACACATGGCCATTCATATTCACATTCATCCACGTATGGATCATCGAACTCACTTCCCTCATTATCACATAAAATAACGTTCATCGGTATACTCACCGGCATGCCATGAAACTAACTAAATGCAAAACATGCCAAGACACTCATCATATCAAAAGTTCAAACATGCTTGCCTGGTTCAGAGTAGTCGGAGCCTAGCTCGGTGAAGTTCGCGGCTCCGTCACCTCCTTCGGTATCTACGTTTAAAGAAGATATATGCGCTAACGTAAATACCAAGGAGAGCACAGAAGGTAAACCAAATATTTTTCAAATAAATCTGATAAAAAACTAGACAAAATTTTAAAGAGAACAGAAAAAGAATCAATCAAAAATACTTTTCTGATTAAAAGTTATAAGGGTTTTTGTCCAGGGACTTATCTGTAATGAAACAGAAGATTTCCAGGGGCTAGTTTATAAAAGCAGAAAACGCTTCGGTAGCGATTACGCCAGCCCGAAGAGAAAACGTATTTGGCAGAAGGCGTTTTCAGATAACGCTTCATTTAGAAAGGACAGAGAGGCTGACAGCGGGTCCCACTTGTCATGTTTAAATTTTCAAATGGGAGGGACGAGGCTCGTCGGCGCCCGAGAGCTGCTGTGGTCGCCGGCGGCGATTCACGGTGAGGCATGGGGATCAGAGGTTACCAATGTGCTCACCGTGTCCTTCCGCAACGGTGGGTGGTGGTGTTGGTCGCCGGTGAGCAGCACGTCGACGGCGGTCTCAACTCCGGCGGACGGTGGTTCGGGCGTGGATGGAGCTCGTCGGAGAGGGCTGCAAAGATTAAATTGAGGTGGGGGTTAGACTACTGGGTGCAAGAGAGGGCTACGGACGAGGCTTGGGCGCCGGAGGTGGCCTCACCGAAGTGAATCGAGCTGGAGGCCGAGGCGGGGCGAGGCGGCCGGAGCTGGGGGAGGAGACCTCCTCGAGGTCCCCCTAGTGGCCTGGCGGGGTGTTGGTGAGTAGTGGAGGTGCTGCGTGCACGAGAGTGAGCTCGGGACCCCTTTATATAGGCGGTCCGAGGCGGTTGCCGTGAACGAGGATCACCGGCGAGTGATTACGGTGGCGCAGTGCTCGGTCGGGGTGGTTAGGGGGTCGAGCATCATCACGGAGGTCCAACGGGTCCGTTTTTGTGTTGAACTGGCCGGGGTTTGGGTGTTAAGGGCGAGCTCGACGGAACGGTGATGGTGCGGGCCCGTCGGCGGCGGAGAGCGCGTTCCGTGCTTGCCGGCCATGGTGGCTGTGCTACGGGCGTGCGCTGGCGTGCATGAGGCCACGCGGAGAGCCAGGGAGCGATGGGCGGCGCGGAACGGCGTTCTGCCGTGGTGTGCCTCCTGTCGGCCGCCACGGGAGGTCCCGACGCCGCAGAAGACACCGGCGAGGGCGAGCCAGCGCACTACCGACGCCAGGAAGGCTCCACGCACGCGTGTGCAGCTTCGAACAAGAGGAAGAGGCGGCGAGGAACGTGCCAAGGGCACTGTGGCTGCGTGACTGAAACTGACGGACTGAAGATGACATTGAAAACTGAATTTTCTGAACTATGAACAGTAACAGTGCACACCAGGTGTTCGACCGAATGAAATTGGCCTCTGGTGATTTTTCCTTGAGCTGATTTTTGGTGGAGTGGCTTCTCCTTGCTCAAATAGGCTGCCTGAATTTTGGTGGAATTTTTGGAGGAGTGTAGATATGAATTTCACCAAATTTGGCAAATCTGGTCCAAACTTGCAGAGACTGAATTTTGAAAAATTTGAAAAGAGGAGGAGTGGATCAAGATGGTTCTGGGTTGTGGGTTCAAAGGACAATCCAGGAGAATTGGTTTGAGGTCAAAACTCAAATGCAATAGGGCACTTGCTTTGAAAATCTCTCAGGCTCCAAATAATTTTCAGAATTGAATTGAGGGAAAAATAATTGGAATAAAAATCCAAAACCAGTTTGGATTAGTTGGGACAGAGAATTTATGTTGATCACAAGTTGTAGGGGAGGTTTTGGAGGGGTTTTACCACATGGGCAAGAATGCCAAGTCATGGTGGTTCCAAGATATGAAAATCCCAAATTTTCATGGAGTTTTTTTTAAAGGAAAAAGATTAAACTCCCAAAAATAATTTTGAGAGAGAACCAACAGAGAAGAAGTTTCAAAAGGTCAAACACCAAAGTTTGAAGCCAGAATGAAAACCTTGCCAAAGAAAAGAAAGTTTCTTAAGAGGAAGGTTTTCTGGAAAATTTTAAATGGCCTCTTTTCAAAAACCACAAAGTTTTTGCTGAAAACCAAAGTAAAATTTTTGGAGTGTCACAACACCTACCCCCTTAGGAAAAATCTCGTCCCCGAGATTTCAGCTGATCCTTAAATAAGTGTGGATGCTCTGTCCGAAGAAAATCCTCGCTTTCCCAGGTTGCTTCACTGTCGGTGTGATTGCTCCACTGGACTTTGAAAAACTTGATGGTTTTCTGTCGGGTCCTCCTTTCAGACTCCTCTAATATTCTTATGGGACGTGCTCGATAAGTGAGGTCTGGCTGTATGTCAATGTTCTCATGAGATACTTGTTTCTCTGGGTTGCTTACGCACTTCCTTAATTGAGAGACGTGGAACACGTCGTGAATGTCGGACAAGTCTTCGGGTAAGTCTAGCTGGTAGGCTACAGTGCCTCTTCGTGCCACTATGCAAAATGGTCCAATGAATCTTGGTGCTAATTTTCCTTTAATCTTAAACCATTGCAATCCTCTCATCGGGGATACTCTCAAGTATACGAATTCACCGGGTTCGAAGCTGACCCTACGATGTTTCTGATCATAATAACTTTTCTGTCGACTTTGAGCGGTCTTAAGTCGGTCCCTGATTAGCTTGACTTTTTCCTCGGCTTCTCTGAGCATATCTGGTCCGAAGATGCGGCTGTCTCCGGTCTCTGACCAATTTAACGGGGTACGACATCTCCTTCCGTATAGGGCTTCGAAAGGGGCCATTTGCAGGCTGGCCTGGTAACTGTTGTTGTATGCGAACTCGGCATATGGCAGGCTGTCCTCCCAACTGGTTCCATAGGTGAGGACACATGCTCTCAGCATGTCTTCTAAAACCTGGTTTACGCGTTCTGTTTGTCCATCAGTCTGTGGATGGTATGCGGTACTGAAGGCTAGTTGGGTTCCCAGAGCCTGTTGTAATTGCTCCCAAAATCTTGAGACGAACTGAGTGCCTCTGTCAGAAATTATAGTCTTCGGGACACCGTGCAGACAGACTATGCGGGAAAGATAAATCCTGGCAAGCCTCTGAGTGGTGTAGGTTGTCTTCACTGGAATAAAGTGTGCTACTTTGGTCAACCTGTCAGTGATGACCCATATGGCATCATTCCTGTGTCGTGACCGAGGTAATCCGACAATAAAATCCATCCCTATTTCATCCCATTTCCACTCAGGTATTTTGTTAGGTTGCAGTAGTCCGGCTGGTCTCTGATGTTCAGCTTTTATGCGTTGACATGAGTCGCAACATGCAATGAAAGCGGCTATGTCCCTCTTCATACCGTGCCACCAAAATCTTTCCTGAATATCCTTATACATTTTGGTTCCTCCAGGGTGGATCGAATATGGAGTGGTGTGTGCTTCAGTTAAAACTTGCTGTTTAAGGTCTTCTATGTTTGGCACGCATAGCCTTTCTCCG
The DNA here is from genome assembly GCF_002162155.2 of Triticum dicoccoides. Taxonomy (NCBI): domain Eukaryota; kingdom Viridiplantae; phylum Streptophyta; class Magnoliopsida; order Poales; family Poaceae; genus Triticum; species Triticum dicoccoides. The sequence continues at coordinate 685,599,221 of NC_041384.1, forward strand.
TACCATAATATTCCTTCATTGTCTATGACGAATTCCGAGGCCTTGCCCATACTCAACTTCCTTTTAATTCCTTCAATGCTGGGGTGACCGGACTGAGCCTCTTTAATTTTCTCCACAAGGTGTGGTTGTATTTCCAAGTTTGATATGGTGCCTTCTGCTACCATTATCAAGTTGAGCTTGACAAATTCTTGATGGAATTCGGGCCTCAAGCTGTGCAGATAGTTCCCATCGGAGCTGGGGTTCCGACTCAGGGCATCGGCCACTACGTTTGCTTTCCCTGGATGGTAATGGATACCAACATCATAATCCTTTACCAATTCTAACCAGCGGCGTTGCCGTAAATTTAGTTCTGGCTGCGTAAAAATGTATTTGAGGCTTTTGTGATCCGTATATATCTCACATCGATTCCCATGTAGAAAATGCCTCCATTCCTTGAGTGCATGAATAACTGCTGCCATTTCTAAATCATGAGTGGGATAATTTTCCTCGTGTTTGCGAAGTTGCCTTGAAGCGTAGGCGACAACCTTGCCTTCTTGCATCAACACGCATCCGAGACCCTTTCTGGATGCGTCACAAAATACTTCAAAATTCTTGTGTATATCGGGTACAATTAATACTGGTGCTGTTGTTAACTTCCGCTTTAGCTCTTGGAAGCTTTTCTCGCAGGCTTCTGTCCATTCAAACTTCTTATCTTTCTTGAGTAACTGTGTCATAGGCTTGGATATGGTGGAAAATCCTTCAATAAATCTGCGGTAATACCCTGCCATTCCCAAGAAACTTCGTATGTCTGTTACGCTGGCTGGTGACTTCCAGTCAAGTACGGCCTTGACTTTTTCTGGGTCCACTGCTATACCATCTTGAGTCAGCACGTGGCCTAGAAAACCTACTTGTCTTAGCCAAAATTCGCACTTGCTGAACTTGGCATACAATTGGTGTTTCCTTAGCTCTCCTAGTACAATCCTGAGATGTTCTGCGTGCTCTTCTGGTGTTTTGGAGTATACCAGAATATCGTCGATGAATACTACGACGAATTTGTCCATAAACTTCATAAATACTTTGTTCATGAGGTGAACAAAATATGCCGGAGCGTTAGTTAATCCAAATGGCATCACTGTGAACTCGTACAGTCCATATCTGGAGGTGAAGGCTGTTTTGGGGATATCTTCCGTTCGTACCTTCAATTGATGGTATCCTGACCTTAAGTCAATCTTTGAGAATACCTTGGCCTGAGCAAGTTGATCAAACAAATCATTTATCCTTGGCATCGGGTATTTGTTTTTGACTGTGACCATGTTAAGTGCTCGATAGTCGATACACAATCTCAGCGTCCCATCCTTCTTCTTGGCAAATAAAATTGGTGATCCCCAAGGTGAGGAGCTGGCCCGAATGTACCCTTTATCCAGTAATTCCTTTATCTGCTTCTTCAATTCGATCAACTCGGATGGTGCCATTCTGTATGGTTTCTTGTATATGGGGGTGGTTCCTGGTGCTAGCTCAATGCGGAATTCTATTTCTCGATCTGGTGGCATGCCTGGCAGCTCTTCAGGGAATACATCTGGAAATTCACACACTACTGGAACCTTGTTTAGCTCAGAAACGTCCACCTTATTTAATCTCGGTTGCCGGGATCTTTTTCCTTCCTTGGCTGATACTCTTATTGTCTTCCCTTGGTGGTGTGTGAGAATCACGGTCCTGTTGAAACAGTCTATAAAACCTTTATTGGTGGTTAGCCAATCCATCCCTAGGATGACATCCAGTCCTTTATTTTCCAATACAATAAGATTTGCGTAAAACTCCAATCCTTCAAACTCAATTACCACATTCTGACAGTAATTCTGAGAAACTTGCTGAATCCCGGGGGACTTGATTATTATGGATTTCTCCAAAGGAAGCATCGAAAAATTATTTTGCAAAGCAAAACTTTTCGAGATGAAAGAGTGAGAAGCTCCAGAATCAAACAAAACCATTGCAGGTATTGTGTTGACAGGAAACGTACCGAGTACGATATCCGAAGCATTTTGTGCCTCCTCTTTGGTTACGTGGTTCAGATGACCCTTCCCGTGGTTATTGTTGGGATTGAAATTGTTTCGTTTGGGCGCTGAATTATTGCTGTCGTTGTTCGGCTTTGGGGTTGAATTCCTTGGCTTGGGGCACTGTTTGGCATAGTGCCCTTCTTCTCCACAAGCGTAACAAGTAACGCCGGGGCGATAGGTGAATTTCTTGTCCCTTGCATGAAAATTCTTGATTGGGCGTGAGACATTGGATGAGAATTTGGGCGTCCCACCCTTTTTAAAATCTATCTTGCTTCGGTGATTGCGAGTGTGGTTAGTCTGGTCCCTTTTTCGCTTGCGGATATCTTCCAGACTGCGTCTCTCATTTTCCAGAGTAATGGCCTTGTCCACCAGCGTTTTAAAATCAGGAAAAGTGTGCACGACCAGTTGGCATTTAAGTGCGGGCGCCAGACCGTCAAGGAATTTCTCCATCTTCTTGATTTCAGTCATACGCTCCTCATTGGCGTAGCGGGATAATAGGGTAAATTGACTGTTGTAATCTGACACTGTCATGTTCCTTTGTTTGAGGTCATCAAATTCTCTCTTCTTGATTTTCATAATACTCTTAGGAATATGTGCACCACGGAAACCTTCCTTGAAATCATCCCAGGTTATGTCATTTTCGTTGGGATGCATGTGCAGAAAATTCTCCCACCACGATGCGGCTGCTCCTGTGAGATAGTGTGGAGCATATAGTACTTTCTCGAGATCTGAACACTTTGCAATAATTAATTTCCTCTCCATATCTCGAAGCCAGTCCTCGGCTTCAAGAGGCTTGTCAGTGTGAGAAAATGTTTGAGGACGTGTCTTCTGTAGCTCAGATAACTTGGAATGTTGCTGATACTGTCCATGGTGATTTCCCATGTTGATGACTTGGTTCATTATTTCACGATGTTGTTGCTGACTCTGTTCATAAAGGCGGCACATTTGTGAAAGTGCCGATTCATTTCCCGGTTGGCTTGACTGTCCCTGAGTGAACTCGTTGCTGGGTTGTGCATCATAATTTTCCTCTGATGGAATTGGCATGGAGCGAGTCCAAGGACGAGACATTTTTCACTCTGGGGATATATTTAGTAAAACCCATAAGAAAAGCGGAAAGAGTCGCAAAAACAAATCCATAAAATGCATAAGGCTGGCAAATAGAATTAAATAACTCAGCTTACTTAAGAAAAATAAAACGACTTGCGCACGGAGAAGGACTGCTCATTACACATCTTACACGCGGGCGGTAATTATACAGTACATCACTCAGGATATGCGTACCTAATCCTGACATGTTATTAAGGCTAGTGCACTTCTCCAGATCCTACATGATGCGAAAACAGGCTACTTCTCCCAGCCTATGCACATATCTTACAAAGCGGTACAACACACGGCAGCTAAGCGTACTCAGGCAGAAATGTTGACGACCTCCCTTGCCCTGCCGAGGGCGAGGCGTAGCGAGGTTGGGGACTCGACCTCCTCCTCGCTAATGGGCTCCATACGTGTAGTGTTGCGCAGAGCGGGCGGAGCGGTCGCCAGGGGCGGAGCAACACGTACAGGAGTGGGCGCGAAGGTTGGTGCAGTGCGCGCTGGAGTGGGTGCAATGACTTGGTTAAATTCTTCGGTAGAAGGCAGGCGACGTGTAGGCGTAAAAGATGCTGATGACGAGACAAAAGTCGGTGGCGAAGCGATGGGTAGGAGCTCCCTCCTGTTGGCAGCACAGCCATGGACTGAGTCCATGCGGGTAGCTACGAAGTCGTCCACCAGGTTGTCGAAGGCTGCCTCCAGGGCCCGGAGATACTCAATGAGCATCTCAAAAGCCTCGTCTCGTTCTCCTCTGGGGCAGGAGTATGCGTAGTGACAGGTGTAAGGCACATGGCACGGAAGATAACGGTAACGACGAGTCTTCATTACAGGAAGGACATCCCTGAGACGAGCTATCGCCTCGCGGGCTGCCATCTGCATAGCATGCCTCTCCGTAGGCATGGCTCTTCCCATGAACCGGAAGCGGCGTAACTCACCACGCCCTCCCCTGAACTGCACCGCGGCCTGGTGCATGGTCAGACTGTCGTTGACTCGGTGCTGGTAGAGTGTGAAGACTGGGCGCACGGATGGCCCCATCGCGACCTGAATGATGGAAGAAAGAAGCTTGACGAACCCATCGGGTACGTTGGCGAAGGTCTGAGACTCGCAGCTGACGTCGGCCATCTACAAAAGTAGGCAAAATTCTGCAGGGTCAGATCATAAATTTATGCTGACTGACAGAAAATGACTACCATTGCAAAAATATAAATTAGCTCTATCAGGCTAATAACCAATTAGCGATCGCACCTAGTGGCTTCCTACAGTCAGCCTGGCTCTGGTACCAAGCTTGTCACGATCGGTTTTCCAATAAAAATATTTATTGAAAAGCCAATCTTTTAAGTCCAGTATGAGAGAAATCCTCCACACTGGCAGACAAATTCTTGATACAATAAGCCAGTAGCATAAGATATATTACAGGGTCGAACTACGGTTGCTCAACCAAATTATTACAAGCACGCCAATAATCATACATAATGGCGGACAGAACACAGTGGTGTGGAGACATACTACTGACTCAAGGATAGGCTGGTGGTGGAAAAACACAGCAGGGAGAGAAATACAAGACTCTACGTCTGTCATCTCATCGAGCGTCGAGGAGAGGCTCGATGAATTTATTTGGTAGCGGAAGCGGATATAAAACAGTGGCCAAATCTAGGGTCGCACAAGACTGACTGGGACTCCTCTAAGTGTCGGGCTCGCTATCGAACTCTTCATCCATGAGATCGCCTTCGTCAGCATCTGGCCAAATCAACAAGCCAGTGAGTACTTTGAAAGTACTCGCAAGACAGTTCGGACGTAAGATATAACAAATGCATGCATGGATGCAACATGATTAATTCCTTAATGCACAATAAATAAAACTGGCATAACGGGTAAGTAAAAAGGGAAAACGGCGGTAGTCCGCCTGAAATTCCACAGAACATAAATAAGGACTGATCGGGTGTCTGAAGCGATGCCTCGAAAGGTGAACAAATAAAATAAGGAAAATGATACCACAGTCGGGCATCTTAGCGACACCACATAAAGGGCTTTTAAAAGAAATGCCACGGTCGGACGTCTGAGCGACATCGCAGAAAGGGCTTTAAAAGAAATGCCACAGTCGGACGTCTGAGCGACATCACATAAAGGGCTTTAAAAGAAATGCCACAGTCGGACGTCTGAGCGACATCGCAGAAAGGGCTTTAAAAAGAAATGCCACAGTCGGACGTCTGAGCGACATCACATAAAGGGCTTTAAAAGAAATGCCACAGTCGGACGTCTGAGCGACATCACATAAAGGGCTTTTATTCACAAGTAAATAATACTCATAATAAACATTCAATTCATGAAAACAAACGGGTTAGTCCATCCACAGGAGTGATCATTTAACCGGACTTAGCACTCATGCGATTCACCGGAGTCTCTGTCATCAAAGCTGACAATTGATTAGGATAAGAAGGAACAAAACTTGACATGGAAGAGATGATTTGGAGGAATATATGACTCTGCAGAGTTTGTACAAAATTTTTCCCACAGTCAACGGATTTCCGTAGTCACGAAGGACTAGTTCCGTTTACGGTATTTCAGAAGAAAACACAGCTAACCGGTACACACCCATCCTACCTCTCGATGCTAGGAATCACCCTAGTCATCGTCCAAGAAAAACTTTTGAGACGGGGAGATCACAATCTCGAATAGCATGGGATCAAATTTATATACGCGCGCTCTAAGGGGTGCCCCCCCTCTCGGTCCCAACCGGAAACACCCATGCCCCCTGACCGGATGACTGGCTTTAATCCAGGGCCATGGAACCATCATCACGGCCTCTCCTCTTTGGTGTGTACCATGAAAGCGGTTTGGAACTTACTAAACCATATTCCTTGCGGAAAACATGTCGTAGTACAAGGAAGGAAATGATAGGTACTGGACCGATATGGTTTGACACTGAAGTCACATAGTCTGGCGTAAGACTGGCATGCTACAACACTGCCGTCGTACCCATCCTCATGCCAACACATGGCCATTCATATTCACATTCATCCACGTATGGATCATCGAACTCACTTACCTCATTATCACATAAAATAACGTTCATCGGTATACTCACCGGCATGCCATGAAACTAACTAAATGCAAAACATGCCAAGACACTCATCATATCAAAAGTTCAAACATGCTTGCCTGGTTCAGAGTAGTCGGAGCCTAGCTCGGTGAAGTTCGCGGCTCCGTCACCTCCTTCGGTATCTACGTTTAAAGAAGATATATGCGCTAACGTAAATACCAAGGAGAGCACAGAAGGTAAACCAAATATTTTTCAAATAAATCTGATAAAAAACTAGACAAAATTTTAAAGAGAACAGAAAAAGAATCAATCAAAAATACTTTTCTGATTAAAAGTTATAAGGGTTTTTGTCCAGGGACTTATCTGTAATGAAACAGAAGATTTCCAGGGGCTAGTTTATAAAAGCAGAAAACGCTTCGGTAGCGATTACGCCAGCCCGAAGAGAAAACGTATTTGGCAGAAGGCGTTTTTAGATAACGCTTCGTTTAGAAAGGACAGAGAGGCTGACAGCGGGTCCCACTTGTCATGTTTAAATTTTCAAATGGGAGGGACGAGGCTCGTCGGCGCCCGAGAGCTGCTGTGGTCGCCGGCGGCGATTCACGGCGAGGCATGGGGATCAGAGGTTACCAATGTGCTCACCATGTCCTTCCGCAACGGTGGGTGGTGGTGTTGGTCGCCGGTGAGCAGCACGTCGACGGCGGTCTCAACTCCGGCGGACGGTGGTTCGGGCGTGGATGGAGCTCGTCGGAGAGGGCTGCAAAGATTAAATTGAGGTGGGGGTTAGACTACTGGGTGCAAGAGAGGGCTACGGACGAGGCTTGGGCGCCGGAGGTGGCCTCACCGAAGTGAATCGAGCTAGAGGCCGAGGCGGGGCGAGGCGGCCGGAGCTGGGGGAGGAGACCTCCTCGAGGTCCCCTAGTGGCCTGGCGGGGTGTTGGTGAGTAGTGGAGGTGCTGCGTGCACGAGAGTGAGCTCGGGACCCCTTTATATAGGCGGTCCGAGGCGGTTGCCGTGAACGAGGATCACCGACGAGTGATTACGGTGGCGCAGTGCTCGGTCGGGGTGGTTAGGGGGTCGAGCATCATCATGGAGGTCCAACGGGTCCGTTTTTGTGTTGAACTGGCCGGGGTTTGGGTGTTAAGGGCGAGCTCGACGGAACGGTGATGGTGCGGGCCCGTCGGCGGCGGAGAGCGCGTTCCGTGCTTGCCGGCCACGGTGGCTGTGCTACGGGCGTGCGCTGGCGTGCATGAGGCCACGCGGAGAGCCAGGGAGCGATGGGCGGCGCGGAACGGCGTTCTGCCGTGGTGTGCCTCCTGTCGGCCGCCACGGGAGGTCCCGACGCCGCAGAAGACGCCGGCGAGGGCGAGCCAGCGCGCTACCGACGCCAGGAAGGCTCCACGCACGCGTGTGCAGCTTCGGACAAGAGGAAGAGGCGGCGAGGAACGTGCCAAGGGCACTGTGGCCGCGTGACTGAAACTGACGGACTGAAGATGACACTGAAAACTGAATTTTCTGAACTATGAACAGTAACAGTGCACACCAGGTGTTCGACCGAATGAAATTGGCCTCTGGTGATTTTTCCTTGAGCTGATTTTTGGTGGAGTGGCTTCTCCTTGCTCAAATAGGCTGCCTGAATTTTGGTGGAATTTTTGGAGGAGTGTAGATATGAATTTCACCAAATTTGGCAAATCTGGTCCAAACTTGCAGAGACTAAATTTTGAAAAATTTGAAAAGAGGAGGAGTGGATCAAGATGGTTCTGGGTTGTGGGTTCAAAGGACAATCCAGGAGAATTGGTTTGAGGTCAAAACTCAAATGCAATAGGGCACTTGCTTTGAAAATCTCTCAGGCTCCAAATAATTTTCAGAATTGAATTGAGGGAAAAATAATTGGAATAAAAATCCAAAACCAGTTTGGATTAGTTGGGACAGAGAATTTAGGTTGATCACAAGTTGTAGGGGAGGTTTTGGAGGGGTTTTACCACATGGGCAAGAATGCCAAGTCATGGTGGTTCCAAGATATGAAAATCCCAAATTTTCATGGAGTTTTTTTTTAAAGGAAAATGATTAAACTCCCAAAAATAATTTTGAGAGAGAACCAACAGAGAAGAAGTTTCAAAAGGTCAAACACCAAAGTTTGAAGCCAGAATGAAAACCTTGCCAAAGAAAAGAAAGTTTCTTAAGAGGAAGGTTTTCTGGAAAATTTTAAATGGCCTCTTTTCAAAAACCACAAAGTTTTTGCTGAAAACCAAAGTAAAAATTTTGGAGTGTCACAGATCTCGTCGAACTTTGTTAGTAGTTCCTTCTTTATGAATGAGATGAAGCAAAGCTTTTGCCTCCGTTTCAAAAAAACACATCAAGAGGAATTTCTTTTATAGTAGAGCCGATAATGGAGTGAAGTCCATGCGTGCAACGCCACAAGCTACATAGTAGTAGTAGAACACTTTACGTACAGATCCATATTGCACAGTTCCCAATGCCTCGCCAGGCTTTTCCGGCTCCTCGGGCTTAATTGGGAGGCGCTAGCTGATGAGGAAGCTGCAAGCGAGGTGCAGCTAGGGCGAGCATGCGAGCCACGGGATGCTGGGAAGGAAAACCCATTCATGTGTCTAGGTTGTCCAGTGCACCCAGATTGTGGGGCTGCACGTCCGTTTGACTTCAAAACTCAAACTACCCGTGTAAAATATTGGCTCACAGCGAAGTGTAGTGGTACTATTTTAAAAAAAGGCCGCCGTGCGTTCGGTCGGGATCGAACCCACAAAACGAGGTATACACTCCCGATACCACTAGTAGTACTCGTTGGAGTACAATGCAATCTAGAACCGCCTTTTGTCGCTAGTAGTACATACATTATTCCTTACAAGAAACCCCTAAAATGCCAAGAAACTACTACCACTTGCATACGTGGTAGACTTAAGATAAGACTACCTTATCAACCATTGTACATGCTCTTACCAACAAAAATCCTCAAGTGACCTCCTACCTCCGGCCCGTCCACCTAGTCATCCTCGGCCATGGGACGCAGCTACCGCCGCAGGCAGAAGGCGAGGTCAAAACCACCGGCGGTGCGGAGCCCATGTTGCGGCAACCCGGATGCCAGCTCCGTTCGGTGCTCGCGGCCGCTAGCTAGCCAAGATAGCTCCGTCCAGCTGCTTGTTTGCAAGGTTTGCTAGCTAGATTGGCACGGTAGCGCGGCGGCTTGCTCGCGCGCGCCGCGCTAAGGCCAGCCATCTGGCTCGAGCGAAGGTCAGCGCGGCGGCTTGCTCGCTCGTGAGTCACACTCGGGCCAGCCTGCCAACCCGTGCGGAGGCCAGCGCGGCGTCCGGCCCGTCCGGCAGAGCGGCAGCCAACTCGCTCATCACCGGCGCCACCGACGAACACGCATCAGTACTGTTTGAAGTAATGTTCAGGAAAAAAAATGATTTGAGGGGGAATAACAGGATAGAAAGTCAGATGTGGGTCCCTCGTGTCAACAGTCAAACAAAATGTGTTGGTTTAAGCTACCTCGTCAGCACGGACATGTGGGCCAACCCTGTCATATATGGGTTTAAACGAACCTAATCGGTAGGAGTACTAGGTAGTTTTTGGCGTGGATTAAGAAATTTTGGGTATGTTTTTGCTATTTTTTGTACAACAGATTCTTCCTAGGGCTGGTTGAAAGTGGTAGTTTTTTGTTAAATACTCTACATATTGTAAGTAGGAGTGAAAGTTAAGCTTTGGAAGCCAATAAGCAAGGCTAGTTACATAGTGCATATGTGTACATGATTGAAAGTAAATATCAACCGTGAGTGACTAATATCTTGATGGAAAACTCGAAACTATGGAATACTAGGAAAAAAATGCATGGTTGGAAATACTAGCAATGTTCATGTCCGTTGCAACGAATCATAATTGGAATAATACTTATTCACAAACTTGGTACAAAACACTCTAATTTTGATATACATATGTCACTAGAGATATATTATGTTTCAATTAGAATATATTCCTTGGGCTGTTTTGGTGAGGTCAAGGAGGGATGTGGTTGGTTTTAAGATACTAATTATGGGTTTTTCTGCAAATTGTTAGACAAGTGGGATGTTGGTGAGAAAAGGCAACAACTTAGCTCACAATCGTTAGATGTAGATCTAATGGTCAGAAACGACGGATGGCAGACACACCAGCATCACCAACTTAGTCTTGTGTAGGTGTACTAGCAAGATCCGTGCATTACACGGAACATCAAGATGCATTTTTTTATAAAACACTTGTTGTGATTGACCCTTGCGGGATTAATCCCATGTGTAAAAACTAATGATATCTCGAGAAATATGAGACAAGGTGAAGAGGAGTGGGGTGTGGTGGTGGTTGGTGGTCGGACTGAGCGGAGGCATGGGGATTGACGACGCCTGCAGCGGCCACCAGGCCAGTTTATTCCAGAGGCTTCCTTTCTTAATTGCTCAACAATGAGGTTTGTTGGAGATAAGGATGAACGAGGGAAGGCCTTGTCTGCAAATGTGGAGAGGGGTGCGGGTATCTTTTAGTTTAATTTCCATCCGTCAGATATAGATCAGACGGTCTATATTGCAAGATGGCACACGTACCATCATCACCAACTCGGTTTTTTATAAGAGAAGAAATATAAGTATGGAGATACAAACGTATTATCGATACTTGCTTCCGTAAACTAGCATCTACATTCTATTCAACGCCTCGGCATGTGGGGCCTTAGCACAATGACTTCTCGACTGTGTAAAACAAAGATTTTTCCCGTCACCGACAAGGAGGGGGTGACGGCGGCGTGCTTTTTGGCTTGCTCTAGTCCTAGTAGTCATACTAGGTGGTCTAAGCACGTGTAGATTTATTATTTTTCACGTCTCGTGTTCGCCGTACTGCCACGACTATTGATGAATAGACGATAAGTTATTCACGGGGAAACCCTTGTTGAGCGTGTTTGCGAGAGAGAGAGAGAGTGTGTGATATGTTAGAGACTGAGGCAATGATAACAGATTCTTTGTGTCTATGTGTGTGGAGGATAGAGAGAGAAATGTACATGGGGCTTTGTGTTGTGTAACATGGAGACACATATACATAATTAGAGAGTGAGTGTGTGAGATACACATGCGGACATGAGGAGAGATGAGGATCCAGATAAATGGGTGTTTGTGCGTGTCTATGTGTGTTTGTGCACGCGTTTGTGTGTGAGAGGGAGAGAGTGTATGTGGAGTAGAGAGACCACTGATGATGTAAACCTAGTATAAGGGAAGGGGGAATGGTGTGACATGTGTAGTAGCGAGATAGCACGGGTGCGGGCGGGGGGAGCAGACTATTTGGAAGAGACATCGAGTGTGTGTGTGGGAGAGGGGTGTGAGAGCGAGAGAAAGAGAGAGCTAGCGACGGAGAGAGAGAGAGAGGAATAGAGGGGGTGAGAGGGGTCATTTGTGTCCATAAATGGCGTATAGATAGGGAGACAATGTTGATATTGTCCAAAATTGGCCTATGAACGGAGACGCGTGTGTGTGATAGGGACTTCATGAGACATCTAGAATAGATGGTGTAGATAACAATGTGCGAAATCGAGAACGATTATACATTAGGGAGCTATGCAAAGAGTCACGACATATATGTATACAGGGAAGGAGCTGGGGCGGGTCAGCATGTGGGAGAGATAGAAAGAGGAGAGTGGTGCACAAGGAGACAAAGTGTGCTTGTTTGCAGTGGGGGTGGTGTGTGAGGTGAGTGCGCGAGAACCACATAACTAGGGAGATAGACGTTTGGGGGCGACGTTTTGTGTGTATGGTAAATATACACTCTACGTAGTGCGTGTGCTTGGGTAAGAGAGATAGCGGGAGACCTAGAGAGTGAGGGAAGAGATGTGTGCATGCCCGAGAGACAAAGTGATAGAGACCTATGTTGGGGTCCGGACTTTACAAGAGAGAGGGGTGTTAATGTGCTCGTGTGTTGGTGTTTGGGGGAGAGAACGACTTCTCTATGTGTGTGTGTGTGTGGTGGGGGGGGGGGGTTGACTTCAGATAAAGAGTGAGGTGTCTATATTTGAGGGACTTTAGCATAATTGAGATATTGTGTACTCATGGTTGATCAATTTGTTTCACAGTTTGTACTATGACATAACGATACTTTTGAACATGCGTGATATACCTTGATGTACCAGAATTACAAACCTAAGATTGGAATTTTGGAATTCAACTCCATCATTAGCTTTTATAATTCATTTAAACGGAGGTACATTTTTAAGCCGGGATTTCGTGATTTCAAATTCATATATCAAACCTAGAGATATACACATACGGGCATGTTCAAACTTTATAATCATCCACTTTATTCATACACATACACATTTTTGCTTTTGTCATCACATTTAGGATAAACACATTTGAAATTTCATTTGAATTGGACCGTATGATGGTATTTGCTTGTAGTAGCTCAATGATCCATATTTGAATTGAATGGACAATCTAAGTTTCGAGTTGGAGACATTGATTTTCAAAACTTGCACATTTTTTTGCGTGCAAAACAAACAAATTGTCGGCCATGATATCATAGTCGGTCGTACGAGAGCAGAATACTTATAATTTTAGGCGCCAAAAGCTTTCAAACTTCCCGCTCACATCGAAATATCACGCGCCCGAAAGTTTAGCCCTGCGATATTCCTGTTTTACCCCCGCCACATGAACGGAAAAGGGCTGCTTTGGTAACTCCATTGTTTTCCCCTCTTTGCCCCCCTCCCCTTCCCCTCCCCGACCCCCCAACCACGGCAAGCCGCCGAATCTAGTCCTCCGCCGCAGCGGTGGACCTCACACCTTGCTGGATCTACCTTCCGCACCTTGGAACCCCCAACTGCCAACTCACCACTTCACCGGAGCCGCTTCAGCGACTGGCTTGTCCACCGCTCCAGATCTCCTTGACCGCCATCATGGTCCACCACATCGGATCTGCTTAACCGGCGCCCTTGTCCACCACAGCGTAGGCCCTTCACTGACTCCCTCGTCCGCCCCTCCGCTGGCCCTTCATACAAGCCCTTGTCCGCCGCAACAGATCCGCCTCACTGAAAGCACTGTACAACGCGCCCGCCGAAGCCTTCGTCCACTGCACCGGACCCTCTCCACGAACGCCATATTCAACTCCACCGGCCCTGCTTTACCGACGCCGCAGCCTCATCAGGTTATTTCGATTTGTACTCCTTCAGTTTTTCTCTTTATCGTGCAACTGTTCACTTACCACAGATGGGCTTTCTTGTATGTCGACAGGCGCCGCAACTGTAGCACCGGAGCCGCTTCAGCGACGACGACAGCCGGCCCAAACTCAACCGCAACACGAGCACCATCGACGATCCTTAGCTTTCAAGTATGACAACGATACCCATACGCCATCGAGAATCAGGTACTATTATCCAACGGCCGGCGCCTACGTTCACTTTCCTAGCATAAGCACCGCACCTTTGAATTTCTTCAGGGCATCATCCAGTTTTTCATGAGACGCGTTATTCTGCTTGCACCTGTAGGGCCGTACTTCTGGCAGTGAACATGTTACATGTGCTAAATTACATACCAGTGCACATATAGTTAATATGCTTTAGTTTTGTTATGATGCCACCTGTTGGTTCCATCAGACTGCTTAATGTTCTCTATACTTAATTACACATCAGCAAACTAGCATGTGGTTCCGCTGCTTTTTGTTCGTTTTACCCTACATTTTTTGATGCTAGCTATTACATCACTGCTCCGAGCCTCTGTTCATTACTTGTTTGTGTGTTCTTGATCTTCCCAAGTTGCATGACTAATTTGATGCTTCTATTAATTATGGAGCTGCCAACCCCATCAAGCAAAATATTTGTTCTTTTGGGGATGACACCTCGAACAAGCATAAAAATACAGGGAAGCGGATATATTGTCGTGTATGCACACACCCTTCTTTCATCAGTTTAGATGAACCATTGATGATCAATTCAAACCAGTGCATGCAATTAAAATTAATTTTACCTAAATAGATGGTGCAGAATAAACTACAACAACTAGATTTGCAACCACGGGATGCTGACGATATCTTCAAAGAACATTGCAACAGCAGCTAGGCTTCATAGCAACATATGGTAAGCCAGTGTGTTTTAGTACATGTGAAATGTAATGCGAGTGGGCTGCTTTCTTGGCTTGTGCCCTCAACGTGTAATCCTACCGAATTACAAATAGTTCAGTTGTCTGCTTTGCTGTATTGCTTGATTCGAATGCTTATTTGTTGTTACACTATACCCGAGTTGGCCAATATGTCAGCAGTGCCTGCTGTACTATCGTAAAGAAATGCATGCCTATTTCATTTGAGTCCTTAACTTTTCCTCTCAACTTCATCACAAGACTGTCTTCGTAGTTTATATGAGGCCACACTGTTAAGTGCTTTCTTAGATTATTTCAACTGCTTAGATGCCTTGGCAACTTAAATATAGCGGTTGTACACTTCCTTTCAACTAGGGATGTCAACTAGGTCCCGTTTAATCCCGATTAAAGTCCACTAGTGGTATTATAGTTCAAAAGAGTTTTTGTTTTTTGAGGAAAATGAACTAGGGAGGTAGCAAAAACTAACTAGATGGGACTGGCGGATGTCGTTTATTTTCCACTTACATCCCTAGTTTCATCTTATCATTTTAATTTCTTTTCGACTGATGCTGCTTTGAACCATTTAAATATAGTTTGCCATCCTTGGCAATAATTCGTCCGTCGTTTACCATGTAGGCTTACTGCCTATATCATACGATAACTATCTCTTACTGATGTCCAGCGGAAACCTTTCAGGATGCCGTTCACACTAGGATACAATGTACAACCCCAGAATCTATTTGTGGAAGCAGTGCACCATCCATGTTACCAGATGGTAGCAGTTCAGAGGCAACACCGCCAGAGAGCAGTTTGAGCATAGATATTATAGTGCTTGAGGCTCTACTAGAGGCAGAAAGAGATGGTGTGGTTGCCATGAATGAGGTAATCTTTATCTTGAGGCTGGAAATTACGGAATTAGCGGCACACATTATGCAAGAAACCCAAGAATTGGAGGAAGTAAGAATGTTGCATTTGAAGACGGAGGAAGTCCTGCTGTTTCTGCTATCTGAAGCCCAAGGTAATCCTGATTCTTCTTTAGATACCAGTTCAAATTGTCATTAGATTATTCTACTTGCATGTTGTGTCATGTCTCTGAATGGATTATGTTGCAAGACCCCTATGTTGTCCATGTGTTGTAATGATCCGAATTTTTTAGGCGAGGTAATCCTCAGTACTTGTATGATTGACATAAGGTGAACTATTTTTCGTGTGAGCATATTGTATTGGATGAAATAACTGTTTGACTCAGAATGTATCCAACCTACTGAATTCGAAGATCACGACATTTCTAAATCATAATCTCTCCCTAATAATAAAGCACGGATTGAGTCTTCGGGTTCACCGTCACAATGCGCTTTCTTCCCATGTCATAATACGCTTCTTCCTGTCCGTTTTTTCTTGATTTGATATTTTTCTTAATATCCAAGGTGGTACTATCTATATGCGTCCGTACGTGCACTAATCTATATATTTTCCGTCTGCGCTCTTGCTCGGGCCTTGCCTTGTGATCGTTCGTGGCTGATGCGTTGCCACTTGGGCCTTAGCCCGTCTGCGTGAGATGTTCCAGCGAGTGTTTCTGTAATAAAAAGTATAGAAGATTATGGTTAATATATAGTTCCACATCGTTTACTTGTAGACTATCCTACCTGTTTAAATGTGTTTGTGAGTTGACGACAACAAGTAGCATCAAAGGAGTTGGTCAAAGATGGAATTAATCGAGCGGGAGATGCTATCTCAAGAATCAAAGGAAATAAACGAAGAAAAAGAATAGAAGCAACTCAGATCATGTCATGGCTGGAGCAGAGGTAGCAGTCGACTGTGGGATGGCAAAAGAACAGATGGGGTGGCTGTCTTTGGCTGGAGCACCAGCGCGTAGGCGTTGGAAGGAACAGCGTTCTGGATAAGGGCCATGAAGGAGATAGCTTTGTCGGTGCTTTTTTGGATGTGAGAACGATGGAGCGAGATGGGAGATGGATGCAGATGCATCCATCTCGAGATGAATGGATAAGCATAAGCTAGCTAGCGGTGGAGGTACACGTGATGGCCTCATGGGTGTTACGTGCCGGTGGGCTAGGCCCCAACATTGTTTTTTGTCTGCCGGTTATTAATATTTCTTGCGTTAGGGTCAACACTTAATAGTGTAAAAGATATTGGGAATGAAATATAATATTCCAAATCAAAAAAACTACAAAATCAAAATCATTAGAATTCATTTCGCAAAAAATTATTAGAATTCATTTTTTTTTTGATAATTTGATAAAATACTTTAAATGGATTATTAAACTCTTCAAGAGTATGCAAGCGCATCTCCAACGCCGACCCACAAAAAGCCCGCAATCATCCAGACCTCATGATCTGGACGTGTTTTGTCATCAAATGACGGTCTGTGCCGGCCTGCCGACTGGTCCAAACTTAATTTCTCCCACAATCCAAAAACTAGCTAGGGGCTTTGCGGACGTCCGGACATCTGCCACCCTTAATTCTATCTGCCATGGCCCACCCAAACCCCAGCCCCCCTGTCCCACATCCTTCCTGTCTGAAGTGGTCAGCGCCGCTCCAGAGCACAACGCTGCATTTATGCCGGCTCAGAGCGACACGACCTCTCACTGGCACTCTTGCATTGAAAGTGGCGCCTCCCGAGAGCGCCGCTCGTGCTGTTTCCCGGTGCACGCGACAACTCCATGTTCAAATGACATGTCATCATTCCGCCTCCCTACATTAAACATGTGCGGTTGCCCAAGAACCTACTCCGATGCCACATGTTCGTTTGTCTATTGCCCACCATTAACCACCTCGTCAGTTGCCCTGCCATCTGCCGACTATGTAAACTCCAGCCCCGGCCATAGCCGCATCCATCCTCCTCCTCGCTGCACAACGACTGTCATGGCCGTGGTGCGGCGATCAGAAGACTGAAATGCCACTATTGCTGTCGACCGGCAGGCAGACAAAGGCATCCGTTGCGGACATCCCAATGGAAGATGTTCAGAAAATTAAAAAATATTCATGTTTTATCAATAGTTCGCGTATTAAAAAAGTTAATGAAATTGACCAAATTTTGCCAATTCAAATCATATGGAAAAATATCCTAAAAATTCAAAAAATGTTTTATTCATTCATAAAACATCCGCTGATTCAAAAAAGATCATGCATTACCAAAAATGTTTGTTAATTCGAAAAAATGTTCGTGAACTTAACAAAATTGTTCCACTAATTTCCAAACAATGTTCGTCAATTCTAGAAATGTTCTCCGATTCACAAAAATTGTTAAACAATGTTCAAAATTTTTAAATAACTTTACAAATAGTATAAAATGTTCACGAATTCAAAAAAGTTCTTGAGTTTAAAAAATGTTCAAAAATTTGTTAAAGTGTTCATGAATTTGAAATATGTTCATGAGTTTCAAAAAACGTTCATGATTTCACGAAATTGAGATTGATAAGGAATCTCGGTGATACAGCAAAATGTGATCATGGACATTGGAGATATTTTTTTCTCCCGTTGCAACACACGGGCCCTTTTGCTAGTCATATATAAAGGTGGAATAAATCTTTGTTGTGGTTTTGAAGAAATAAATAACAAAACTTATAATTATCTGTGGATATTCGTAATCAAATACAAATTGGATTTGAATTTAGTTTGCCATGTCCCAGGGAAAGCGTGAATGCTAATTCTTCCAAGTTTTGAACGAAGCGGCTAAACACCCACTATAATTTGTGGGTTGCCCGAAGCAAGTGTTTGTGAGATGGAAATTACTGTCTACCCCTGACACTTGACATCCTTTATCGACCGGATTTACACTGCTGTCGATAGGGGTAGACTAGTAACTTCAATCAGACGTGACACGACGTCCTCTGAGCCCATTCAGACATGTGGGCGCCAAACGTGGGCGGCAAAACACATTTGATTCAAGCTCGTCCGAAAGACATGTGTCTCTTCCTCCATTTCCCCATTCATACACGGTGGGCGGAAAAACAAACTCTCCTCGTCCGAAATCGATGTAGGCTAATATTTTAAATAGGGGCAGATGTGTAACTTCCATCAGACGTGACACAACTGCCCTACCTGTCAGCCCCGTTCATACACCGTGGGCGCCAACCGTGGGCGGCAAAACACCCTCTCCTCGCCCGAAATAGTTACAGGCAAATATTTGGGAGATGCGAGATTACCGTCCTATCCCCAACCGACGTGATGTCCGAAATTTTAAACGGGGGATAAGTTCGTAACTTTCCCCCATTTCAGAGAAGCGCATCCCAAAGTTTGAGATCCCCCCCTTCCCTCCATTTCCTCATTCATACACCATCAACGGCACGACAACCTCCACACTGCGGCCAGCCTCCTCCGTCCGCCACCCCATCCTCCAGCTTGCCGGAGCCGCTACCCCTACCCCGTCGTCCACTGCAAGAGATGGATGTCTCTCATCCACGGCGTTGGACCAGGATCCTTTCATCGCCTCCTCTCGCTTCATTGGCGTCGTCGTCCACCTTGCCGTTGCTGCTCCTACGACTACCTCGTCCACGGCAACAGGATATATCCCCCGACCTGGCCATCTGCCGTCTAAAGTCTTCTTCCCCGCCGGCGACAGCCATCGCACCCGCAGCATCCTCAATGTATCAGCATAGGCCTACACGGCGTCGCAAGAGAGGTGGTACTCTTCCATATGTGCTTAAGTTATTGATCTCACCTGGAAAATAGATCGTAATTTGTTTACTGTACTTTTCTTGTCCGTACCAAATCGTAGTGGCTAGTTGAAAGCAAACATTGGTTGCGAAGTAGCTTTGTCCGGTTTGCACCTTCAGATCTGCCATGGCACGGGCACTATACTCGTAAAGCTTATGGTTTCCCCCCTTTATATTCACTACCATCATCGTAGGTGCTTTGTGTCGTGCTAGCACTGCTCATCAAGACCTCAACCCAAAGCTTACGTGTTGAAATACGAATCTGATATGATGCTCATATCACTAAAACAGAGAACATTTAATTGGTCACCTAATGTTCCTATATTCGTTTCGAAAAGCATGTGTGCCACCCACTTGTCCAGCTAGTTCCACTTTCCTGATTTTTATCTTGATGCTTAGGGTTTTCCCCTTTTATCTACTCTACTATGATCTGCGTAGGTGCTTTCTATCGTACTAGCATTACTCCACCCTTCAAGCTAAACAACACAACACTCAGAATTCGAAAGCTTAGTTGTTCAAATATGATTGTGATATGATACTGATATTAGTTAACCGACACATTTAATTGGTTAGCTAAAGGTCCCACTTGAGTTTCCAAATGCATGTCACGACATATAGAGAGACAGCATAATTGCATTTCTTTGTCACTTGTTGACCGTACTTTCTTGTCCATACCAAATCTTAGTTGTTATTTCAAAGCAAACATCGGTTGCTAACTACCTTTTGCGCGGTTTGCAGCTTCAGATCTGCCATCCCACTGCCACGGTCAACACTGTACTCATCATGCTTATGTTTTCCCCATTTTATGATGACCACAATCAGCCTACGTGGTTTGTGTCGTAATAGCACTGCTCCACCCATCAAGCTAAACAAGCTTAGTTGTACAAATTCATATATGATATTATTGCTGATATTAGTAAAACTGAGAGATGTTTAATTGGTTAGCTAAATGTTCCTGCTTTAGTTTTGAAATGCATGTGAGCCACATATGGAGAGACCGGAAAGAATAGTATTTCTCTGTGCGCTCTGGTTCATCATGGGTGGCCAACTGACATTGTATTGAAAGACTTGTAATATCTTCAATCTGCTTGCTCTTCTGCTCTTCTTTAAGATGATACTCTTCTCTTGCGGTCGACTGGTCAGGTCAAGTTGTTCTCCCTTAGTATATTTTGAATCTGTCAGGTCAGGTCGACTTGTTCTTCTTTACTATATGTTGAAGCTATCATCTGTGAAGTGTCATCACTTCTGGAGCTCCCATATTTTGAGTAGTAGGCCACATTATATTAATGCACACAACAAATTACAACATGCATGGCATCTTTTAAAAGAATTGCAGAGATAGCACAAAGGGGTTTATAGGGAGGCAATATTGGATTAGAATCACTTCTGCATTACAAAGAAAATCTCACTTGTTTTTATGTTTTCATGCATGTCAGATATTGAACATTATCAAAATGAATATGAGAATGGGTGCGCGAGAGGAATATTGCGGAACGATCCACTAGCTAACAAAATTGGCATGGTGGAGGATGGCCTATCTTATTCACCCATCAAGGTGCTTGCTCTAACTTTGCAAAGTTGTATTGGTCGCACATATTTTGCATCTGACCTCTTGCATTACTTCTACTTTGTTACACCATCTGCTTAGCTTAAGCATCATATATGAGTATATGTCATACCTATCCATTTTCTGTACCTATTCCATGTGTCGTCACACTATGTTTTTCCAGTCAAATGTTGTTCTTTCGTAATAGATGTCCAAAAGGAAGAGGGTGAGTGCAGATCGTCAAGGAATACAAACTAGGTATTTGGAAAAGGTAGTGATACCTATTAAATCAGTTAGATCAGCAGCCACAGAAAACACAGGCCCAACTGTACCACACTTTACCCCTACTCCAGTGGCCAAACCCCTATTAGAACTGCTGGGAGCCCAGCGTCAGGTACTGTCTATGATATCAATTCAAAATTTGAACTCCTAAATTTTTGCTTGTGCCTTACCTTCTCTCTTGTATGAAAACTAATTTCAGATGAATCTCCTTGCTCAAAGGATCATACGATCTCAAAACAATAATGGGCTCTGCATTGCTCTTGTTAGTACCTCTCTCCCTTTTGCCTTGTAACGCTGTACTTAATTAATTGCTAATTGATTATGTATCATCAGTATGCACCTGAGCTTCATTATCCTCTGTTTCTTCCAATTTGATCTATATTTACTCTTTGCAAAATGTAGAATAA
The DNA here is from genome assembly GCF_002162155.2 of Triticum dicoccoides. Classification (NCBI taxonomy): domain Eukaryota; kingdom Viridiplantae; phylum Streptophyta; class Magnoliopsida; order Poales; family Poaceae; genus Triticum; species Triticum dicoccoides. The sequence goes on from NC_041384.1 coordinate 685,620,375, forward strand.
TGGCAATGCTTATAAAGAATTTTCTTTGGGGAATTTATTGAATTATCCTTCCATCAACATGGAGAAGGGCTTTGTCTAGCCCGTGTTAACATGTAATGTAAGTTCATCCTTCTCAAGCCTTCAAACTTTGTTCTAGTATAGATTTGGATAGGCATCATTTCCTCCACTGCTATTTGCTTTGCTGTTTACATCTGATTGGACGTTTGCAACAACTACCAATTTCAAATTGTAGTTGTAAAAACATGTTCCTTATGCAGAACAGATCCATTTTTTTGCTTATATAATTGTGAAACCTATTACGTGTCTCCTTGTTTCTCTTTCAGACTCGTATCTCTTACGCCAGGCAGAACTTTAGGGAAGATAGTGAGCCAAACCATCTTGAGGACAGCGAGATGACCCCAAGGTCCTGTCTTGATGAAGACAGTGAGTTGAAGCTACTCACCAGCAGGTGTGAGACAACCTCTGTGCAGTCGCTGCCTCAATCAGTTCGACTTATTCAGTCTCAACTTAAAGCAGAAAGGCTTGCTTCAGCTCAGCTCCGACTTGAAGTCAAAGATGCAATGAAGATGTCAGAGCACTGTCGTGCGCACCATCATGCCCTAAATCTAGTGTTGATGCATCTATCGTTGACACAACTGAGGTCTACTCAGCTTCTT
>NC_041384.1:685621236-685639995 GCF_002162155.2 Triticum dicoccoides
TGAAGTGCTCTCAGTTTTGTATATTCTTTTGTCGGCGCGTTTATTTGCACTGGTGGCAAACTTTGATGCCCAGTGGATGTAATATGTGTGATAGCCGTGATAGCCTAGCATAAGTTTCTTGCTTCTTTATTTCCTTGTTGTCTTGTTTATTTGTTTGCTTGTAGTCATTGCAGTTCTTTTTCCGCGGTTTGCTAGTGGCTGCAATAACCTATTTTTTAAAACTAGACCACAATAACCATGGGCTAATATTTACTGTAGTGACACTGGGCCTCCTACGGGCCGTAGAAATAGTGGGCCTTCTACCGGCCATAGAAACAGTGGGCCTTCTATGGGCCATAGAAACAGTGGGCCTTCTACGGGCCGTATCATCAATGGGCCTTATACGGGCAGTATGATCAATTGGCCAAACATGGGCCAATAACAGGCCGCATTATGGCCGTAAACGGGCTAGAGTTGGAATCGTCCGTTCATGGGCCAACCATAACGGGCCATCGTTAATAGGCCGTATTTGATGACGCTATGAAAACGGCCCAACGTATTAACGGACCACAAATGGGCCGACTGTAACCACGGGCTGAATTTGGCCCACAAGCATAAAATGACAGTAATGGGCCGTAAGTAAATGAATGCTGGAAATGAGCCCAAGAATAAATGGGCTCTGAGAAGGCCAAAAGATAACATGGGCTGGAAACGGCCCAACGGAATAATGGGCCGTTAATGGGTATAAAGTGATACACTGTTCATTACGGGCCAGTTTCACCACGGGCTGTTAATGGGTGTAAAGCGATACACTATTCATTACGGGCCAGTTTCACCACGGGCCGTTAATAGGCCAAGAGTTACATAGGGCCTCATATGGGTCGAAAGACGTCATGGGCCATACATGGGCCAGAAGTGAAAACGGGCTGGAATCATATTGTGTGACCCAGATGACGCTACTGGACCTAATTCGGATAGGGCGTAACGGGCCTTGGGTTAGCGGGCTATAAATGGGCTATATGCGAACAGGCCGTTAACAGACTTTACATGGGCCGGCCCGCCACCTTTTGACCAAGTCAAATGGGCCGGCCTTTTCACAGGAATGGGCCTATGTTGGGCCATGCCACGTGTCGACGTATCATAGGCGCCTTCTGTCCAATGAGTGGATGACATCTGTCCCAACGATGAGCCGACACGTGTTTCCTCTAGCCAATGATGATCTTACACGTGGAAAATCCCCATTGGTCAGGGCTGTTAACGGGTTATCGGATCCAAAACCCGACCCGATAGCTTAACAGCGTTCCGTTACGGTGGATGCCACGTGTCGGTCACCCTTGATGAAAGCACTTCTATGACGCGGGATTTATCATCATGGAAGTGGACATTTCCGTGATGATAATTTTGGTAATGTCATGGAACACTTCTACGACAGCACAGGTATGACTATCTTGATTCTGTCATAAAATCGTCATGGATGTACATGCATGACAGAAAATGCGACCTACTGCGACAAACACGTATCATCACGGAAGTGTATTTTTTTGTAGTGTCCATTGAACAAATTCAAGAGCCCCTCCATACTGCCTGGAGGTGAGTCAGCTGACCATAAAGCCTTAGCCATGCTCCTCATCGCTTGTCGAGCCCGCTCGTGCACTTTGGAAAGCTCTTCCAGCAAATTGCCTTGAAATCCGGACACTTCTCCTTCAAGCCGCCCAGTCAATAAACCTACAGGAACAAGCTCTTAAGAAAAATATTTTTCCACTAGGGGAGCACATGGAGGCCTACCTCACGGAGGTGCACAAGATGGAGAAGCAATTTCTGAGCCTGGAGCTGAAGCACGTGCCTCGCGGCATGAACAAGGAGGCCGACGAGATCGCCAAGCGGGCATCGAGACGCCTGCCACAGGAGCCTGGCATCTTCGAGGAGCGCTCTTCAAGCCCTCGGCAGCCCCCTAGAAGCCGCGGCCACACCACCTCAAGAGGAGCTCCCACCACCACCAACCTCACGGGCACCCGCCTATGGCCCGGCCTCAGGAGCCCGCCTGCTCCTGGCCCTCAAGCCTCGGGAGGGATGCTGGACCAAGGATTTCAAGGCCTACTTAACACAAGGGACGCTACCCGGGAAGGAGGAGGATGGAACGCGTAGCCCGACAGGCCACGGCGTACTGCATCCAAGACGGTGAGCTATATAGGAAGCGGCCGAACGATGTTTCCTTGCGATGCATCTCCAGGGAGTAGGGGGCAAGCTGCTGGCTGACATACATGGCGGGGATTGTGGGCATCACTCGTTGTCGCGTACCTTGGTCGACAAGGCGTTCCGCAGTGGATTCTATTGGCCTACAACACCCAACGACATGGCCGAGCTGGTGAAATCCTGCGAGGCCTGCCAGTTCCACGCCAAGCAAATCCACCAGCCAACTAAGGGCCTCCAGACCATCCCGCTCTCGTGTCCCTTTGCGGTCTGGGGGCTGGATATCCTGGGACCGTTCCCTCGGGCGCCTGGGGGCTACCGCTACCTCTACATCGCCATCGACAAGTTCACCAAATGGGCAGAGCTGGAAGCCATCCGCACCATCCCGGCTGGGTCTGCGGTCAAGTTCATCAAGGGCCTCATAAGCCGATTTGGGGTTCCTAACCGTATCATCACCGACAATGGTTCGCAGTTCACCTGTAACCTCTTCAAGACATATTGTGCTAACCTTGGAACACAGATATGCTACGCCTCAGTGGCACACCCCAGGAGTAACGGCCAAGCCGAGCACGCCGACGCGGAAGTCCTCAGGGGCCTCAAGACCAGGACCTTCAAGAAGAAGCTCGCGGCATGCGGCAGGGGATGGTATGACGAGCTCCAGTCTGTGCTCTAGTCCATTCGCACCACTGCCACCAAGACGACGGGCGAGACTCCATTCCTCCTCGTATACGGAGCCGAAGTGATTCTCCCTCACGAGGTCAGGCATCGCTCTGCGCGGGTCCTCGCGTTTGATGAGACGCATCCGGACGCCATGCGGGAGATGGACCTTGTGTTGGGGGAGGAACGCCGCCGTCAAGCTTTGCTCAGGGTGGCAAGATACCAGCAGGCACAGCGGCGGTATCACTGCCGCAGCGTCCGCTCTAGGATGCTCGAGGTGGGCGATCTCGTCCTAAGGCGGGTGCTCTCCAGGGAAGGGCTGCACAAGCACTCACCCATGTGGGAGGGCCCATTTCGGATTTCCCACGTCTCCAGGCCTGGCGCCGTGCACCTGGAGATGCAGGACGGGATCCCCATCCAGAACGCCTGGAACATCTATCACCTCAGGAAGTTCTACCCGTGAAGCAAGGCCTAGTGCCTGTGAAGGTCTCCGCTCGTGACACTCTCACGTAATAATGAGTGGGGTTGTACACGCCACGGAGTCTCAGGAGTGCCGCCCTCGGGCCTCGGGGGCTCCCTCCCACATCCTAGTGGCAGCACTTAGCTCCGCACTGGTGAGAAGACTAGATTAGGTGCCGGACGCGGTTGTTCATTTGCTTTTTGTAGTTGGCTTGCATCTTCTTTTTTAATGGAATTTGGGGTTCTGACGTTCTTCTTGGCTCGGTTCAATTCCCCTCTGCTTTATGTTTCTCCTTCCAGCCCTTGTTTTACCTCAGGGAGGGCGGCAGTTGCCCGAAGCTCTCCCTCGCCCGCCTCGCGAGGGGGCGGGATGGGTGTGTGCTGGCGCACCCCCTAGTTTTCGTGAGGCACCCTCGTTCCAGCTCGCACCCAGTGCACCCCTTGTTAAGTCCATGCCCCAAGGGTACCGCGACGAGATGAGCTAAGCTACGGTCAGCTCAGGCGTGAGTTCTCGCGCAAGAAGGAAAGATTTTCTTAAATGACTTTTTTCAGCTTTCTCCTGAATCAGTAGCGAAAAAACCTCACAAGGTGGGATCGGCGTCGACCGCATCAAGCTAAGTTACTCCCGCGCGCCTGCACAGAGCACCCATGCCACAACACAACCTAGAGATGATAAACATGGCACAAGGCAGCATAAACATTACGGTTCATTGCACGCCCTCGCAGGGCCCCATACTTGTTTTGACAATGCAGGAAATAAGAAAAGCAGGTAGGAGAAAAGCGACCCTTGCGCCGCGGCTGCTCGCGAGGACCGATGCTCGGCGCGCTCCAAGACTCAGTCGGAGCCCTCCTCATGCTTCACTGGGGCGCGGTGACGAGAAGACCCGCCGCCGTCCTCAAAGCGGGCGCGGCAGCGAGGCGGTTGGTCCCAGCCACCGCTGCTGGAGCTTTCACCGGAGGAGGAGCCGTCGGTGCCGGATGGGCTGCGGTCGTCGCCAAGCGCGGGCTCGCCCCCATCCACGTCGCGGCCATCGCCAAGGACGAGCACTTCTTCACCATCGTTGTCTTCGGGGCAGCACCCAGCGCGGCGACCGTCACCCCCGAACACCCTCACGAAGAGGGTCGCGGCGCCGTCGTATTTGAAGTGGAGGGTGCACCGCCCGCTCAGGCCGCGGGCGCAGGCAAAGGTCTGCCACCCACGGGCAAGGACGATGTTGCTCGCGGAGGAGATCTCCAGCACAACTCACGAGGCTTGGCTACAACAGTTGTCCGCCTATAGCCAGAGGCCGTCGGGGCCGGTGGCCGGCAGCTCGCCGACGAATAAGCGGGGAAGCTGAAGCCGTGTGCTGGCCGGATTCTCCGTCCACATGACGAACTCTGGCAACAGCTCCGCCGAGTGGAAACGCGACCGAGAGGGGGCGTGCGACCATGGCACGCCTCCTCTCGGCGGCGGGGCTGCCACGTCTCGAGTGGCTTCCGCCGAGCAAGGGGATGCCACCTCGACCTCCAGAGACAGCGGCAGACCCCGAAGAAGCTCGTCCGCACCCACGAGGAGCCACAGCGGGGGTCTCGGCGTCCTTGCGAGGGCGTCCTCGCTCTCTCTTGGGCGGGGGCGACCCAGGCCCCTCCCGGCGAGCCTTTCCCTTCTCCGCGGTCGTAAGCCTCTTTGTCGGCGCCATGTATGTTGTTGAGGGAAGGAGAAGCAAGAAGGATGGAGCCATAGATGGGCAACGGGGACTCCGCCCCCCGTCTCATTTGTAGCCAGAAGCAGACCAACCGTCGACCTCCACGATCATAGGTAATGATGGTTTTTGCATGCAGCAAGGACTCGTCAAGTCGGGCAGTTGCCGAGGCAGTGTGGGGAAGCGGAGTCGCCCACGTCCTATTAATCGCCATGCGTCAATAGAGGCCGCAGGCTGTTGGGTCCCGTGATGCTCCGCACTTGACCTTTGGCTTCGCCCCGAAGCCAAGTCCGAGCGCGCCTTGGGCCCGGGGGCTACTATCGGCGTCCGGGGAACGAGGGTCCCCAGACTTGCCTGCCTGCGGCCCAGGGCATGGCTCCGCCAGCGGCCTGGTACGGCCCATCTTCACCAACAAGCAGTCAAGACCCTCGCGAGGGGCCAAGTCTCGCGAGGCGGACGATGCAAGACCTCCTCAGGGGTGGCCTCTCCAGACTAGCTCGCGAGGAGCGGAGATACCAAGGCAGGGTGCACCTCGCGAGGTCCTAGTGACGCAAGCCATGATGACCAAGGCCAGCGGGCGCCAGTAGGCGCAGTGTACCAGTTTCCTCTTTGGTGCTAAAGAGGCAGGCGCAGACAAGGAATCCCGAGGCGTCAAGCAAAGGTTTCCATATTGGTGCAACAAGACCAAGACTAGCAGGATGGCAGGACAGAGGTAACCATGGATCCCACGACGGCGTCACCACCAGAGCCTTTGGTAGGCGAAGACCATCTTTTGTCAGGATAGTTTGTACTCGTTGCCCCCTTCAAATTTGGCTGTTATTGGATCCCTTCCTGCCTACATTTGGGAAGAGGGCCAGGGCCTCTATAAATAGGGACTAGCCACCACAGTAGAGGGGCATCTGATCTAGAACTGATCCAGAGGCATCTCACTTAGACGGATCAGGTAGAGAACCACCATCACCAGCTCCCCGAGCTTAAGAACACCTCTCCTCGGGAGGTCGTTCTTCCCTTGTACTAGTTCATCCTCAGCCTATAAGGCAATCCACCACACCACACTGGAGTAGGGTATTACGCAGCAACGGTGGCCCGAACCAGTATAAACTCTTGTGTCTCTTGTTCCTTTGGGTTCGTCGAGCTAGGTCTTGAGATTATGCGCGAGTGAGCTAGATGGGAGAGATCTTCGTGCGCACCCTAGAGTTCGAACTTTAAGGGTTTTGCCGGAACCCACGATCCAACAACCGCCCTCCAGCAGTACACGCAGGCGTTCTTGGCGTCCCGAGTGGCCGTCCGGGTATGTATTTGCTTTTTGCTTCTTTTGATTCTGGTGATCTTCCGTAGGGGCGCGCTAGCGCACCCACTGGGTGTAGCCCCCAAGTTCCGGGCCTGCTGCTGAGCAGGCGGTTCGGAACTTAATGGTAGGTTCCGAGGACTAACTACTCTCTCTTCTGTTATCTTTGATGCAGGATTACCACACCATCCACATAGCCGCCTATAACTCCCATGTCCGGGAGCTGGCCAAACGGACCGCCGATCTGACAGAGAGTCGGAGTAAGCACTCCGCCTTTTCTCTCGCGGGGGCGCATTAGCGCACCCGCCGGGTGTAGCCCCCGAGATACGGGCCGACTGCGGAGCAGTCGGGCCGGATCTCCCAGCAACTGTTCTTCTTCTTTTTTGTTGATTGTTGATGTTTTTCCTCTTGTCTTTGCAGAGGCCAATGCCACCTTGCAGCAGCAACTGGGCGAGGCCAACACCGCGATGCGCGCGAAGGAAGAGGAGTGCCGCAAAGCGGCCCAGGAGCATGACCGTCTGGCCAAGGAACTGGCGGACCAGACTGAACTTCATAAGGCGGCCCTGAAGCAGGCGGAGGACAATGAGGCCCGTCTTCTAGCCAAGTTCGAGACCGAGCGCTCGTCCTGGGCTGAGATGGAGGCGACGCTGAATGCTGGCTATGGCAAGATCGAAGACATGATCGATGGTGAGTCATCCTCCCTTTCTTTTGGCTGTCGGCTGTCATACGTGCCGGCTTCTGGCTTCTGAGTTCTTATCTCTGCTTGTGCAGACTTCTTTCCTGGCCATTCCATCGCCGCCAACCAAGCCACCGAGGCTCGCCACGATGAGTGAAGAGCAGAAGGCGCAGAGATTGCCGCCAACGCCCCTCGGACTCTCGGTGAGCAGCTTCTTGGCATTCAGGCTCGTCTCCAGCCAGCTCATCGGATGCTCCGCCGCCTGCAGCGTGTCAGGGCCCAGGTGGTCTCCGCCCTCTGGGCGGACAGGAAAGCTCCATGCACCCCCTGACGAACTCCAGGCTCCAGCAACGAGGGTGAAGACGAGGAGGGCGAGGACTGCTGCTGGAGACGACCTAGCCGAGACTCACCAGCCGCCCACTCCACTAGCCGGCATCGCCGACTCCACCAACCTGCCGGACCCACCTGCTGCTCCCTTGACCTAGGCTGCCAAGTTATCTTAACTATTTCCTGCTTTTGTAGTATTGTGAACAAAAACTTGTTAAATTTGTGCAATTCCACCCACTGGGGTGTGTTCAAACATCTTTGAATGCTGGCCAAGGGCCTTTGATAAAAAAATTCCGCACGAGTTGTTCTTTTGCCGAGTTCCAACTTTTCTTGCTTTCTGTTCTTTCGCTTTTTCCTTTGCCGCCCTCCCCTGGCTGCCGTCTTGCTAGCCGAACAGCCGATCTACGGACTATGGCTGGGTCAAGTACTTAGCCATTTGGGAGGGTAAGTACTTTTGCCAACTGGAACGTAGAAAGGTAAGTAAGAAGTCGGCCGGCCGGCTACTCAGCAGCCGGATGGTGAGGCGAGGAGCCGGCCTAGCCTATGTGGATGCTTGGGTCCTTAGCCATTTTTCGTGTGGGCACCATTTCCTGCCTTTAGCTCTTGCTAACCAAACAGTTGCTCTGCGAGCTGTGGCTTGTGGCAAGAGAGGGCTTAGGTGCCGGCACATTACTTGTTTGACTGCATGGAGCATCGACATAGTACAGGGCGGCAAGCCCCCGGGCCGACTGGTCGAACCTGGTGCCAGGCGAAAAAAATGCAATAACACATTCATAGGCATAATACTTATCATATAGATAAAAAGGGTAACCCTCGAGTGCTCCTCGAGGGACCCGGTGTCTTGTACTTAATACAAAAGGTAGCATGGTACATGCTGCATTAACTGTAAAATCTTCGAAGGAGATTTGCATTCCATGGGCGCTCTGTTTCCTTGCTGGAGTCGTCCCTCTTGCGCGCCCTGGGCTTCTGAGCATCGATCAGGTAGTAGGAGTCGTTGCCCAAGGCTTTGCTGGTGATGAAGGGTCCTTCCCAAGGGGCCGAGAGCTTGTGCTGGCCGGCTGTTCGCTGGATCAGCTAGAGCACAAGGTCTCTCTCTTGGAATGATCTTGGCTTGACCTTCCAACTGTGGTAGTGGCGCAGACTCTACTGGTAGATGGTGGACCGACTGAGTGCCAATAGCCGGCCCTCTTCCAGTAGATCAACGTCATCTTCTCGTGCTTCCTTCGCCTCCGCATTAGTGTACATGGTGAAACGCGGTGAATCGAACTCGATGTCGGTTGGGACGACGGCTTCGGCCTTGTAGATGAGGAAGACAGTCGTTAAGCCGGTTGACTTGTTCGGAGTAGTGCGCAGATCCAGAGGACGTCCGACAGCTTGTTGATCCAGCAGCTGGCCGAACGCTCCAGTGGCTGGACCAATCGGGGCTTGATGCTGGACAAAATGTGGTCGTTTGCTCGCTCTACTTGGTTGTTTGACTACGGATGGGCAATGGATGCTAAGTCCAGTCGGATGCCCTGCGTCGCACAGAAACGGGCCAAGGCGCCTTTGGCAAAATTTGTGTCATTGTCGGTGATGATGTTGTGTGGTACACCGTACCGGATGGTGATATCTGCAATGAATGTCACAGCAGTCGGACCATTCAATTTCTTGATTGGCTTTGCCTCAATCCACTTGGTGAATTTGTCCACGGCGTCAAGTAGATGAGTCATGCTGCCACGTGCTGTCTTGAAGGGGTCCCACCATGTCCAGCCTCCAGATGGCAAAAGGCCAGGCAAGGGGGATGGTCTTGAGTGCTGAAGCCGGCAAATGTTGCTTGGAGCTGAATTTCTAGCATCCCTTGCATCTCTTGACCAAATCTTTAGCGTCCTCCAAAGCAGTCGTCCAGAAGAAACCATGGCAGAAAGCTTTGGTGACAAGGGATCTAGAGGCTGCGTGGTGGCCACACTCGCCTTGATGGATATCTTTGAGGATTGCTTGGCCCTTCTCTGGCTCTATGCAACGCTCGTACACACAAGTGACGCTGCGCCTCACGAGTTCTTTGTTGATGATGGTGTATGCTGCTGCTCGATGTTGCACCTGTCAGGCCAAAATTTCGTCTGCTGGTAGCTCTTTGCTGACCAGAAAGTTGAGGATGGGTTGTGCCCATGATGGTGTTGTGACTTCCTCTACTGTCAGTACGGCCACTGGTACTAGGGCGGTAGGGTTGGGAGGTGGCAGGTTGGAGTCGGCCACCGCCTGCTGTGTCGTTGAAGTCCCTAGGCCGACTGCTGCAGGCCCCGGGCTGGGTTGTGAAGTCCCCGGGCCGGATGCAACTGCTGCAGTCCCCGAGCCGCTTGTCGAAGTCACCAGGCCGACTGCTGCAGTCCCCGAGCCGCCTGTCGAAGTCCCTGGGCCGACTACTGCAGCCCCCGGGCCGGGTTCTGAAGTCCCCGGGCTGGGCGCGACTGCTGCAGCCCCCGAGCCGCCTGCCGAAGTCCCCGGGCCGACTGTTGCAGACCCCGAGTCGGATCCGACTGTTTCGGAAGCAGCCGACACGAAGATAGACTCTGATTCCGGCGAATGCTTGATAGACGGCTTGAGGAGGCGCTGAAGGGACACGTCGGCTGGTATGGCTTGGCGGGTGGAGCCGATCCGTGCTAAGGCATCTGCTTGCTCATTGTCGTTTTGTGGCACGTGAAGGAACTCGCACCCTTCAAAAATATCTGCTGAGTTGCTGGACGAGGAAGCGGTAGCTCGCCATGTTTGCATCCTTGGCGTCCCAGTCACCAGACGACTACTGGACCACCAAGTCGGAGTCGTCATAGCACAGAATCCGGCGGATGCTGAGCTCTTTGGCAAGTCGGAGTCCGTGTATTAGCGCCTCATATTCGGCCATGTTGTTGGAGGCGGCAAAGTGGATTTGTAATGTGTATTTGAGCTTGTCGCCTTTGGGAGAGGTGAGGACGATGTCGGCTCCCAAACCGGTGCGCATCTTTGAACCATCAAAGTGCATCCGCCAATGGGTGGAGTCCGGCGCTGGCGGCAGGTACTGGGTCTCGGCCCAGTCGACGAGGAAGTCGGCCAACGCTTGGGACTTGATGGCGGTGCGAGGCTGGTAGAAGATGGTGTAGGGGGCCAACTCGATGGCCCATTTGGCCACTCGGCCTGAAGCATCTCGGCTGCCTATGATCTTAGCAAGCAGGGCAGTGCAAACAACCGTGATGGGGTGCTCTTGAAAGTATGGCTTGAGCTTCTTGGCGGCAAAGTGCATGTTGTAGCACATCTTTTGGTAGTGTGGGTAGTTCTTCTTGGAGGCTGACAGCACCTCGCTTAAGTAATACACAAGCCTCTGGACTGGCAGTGCATTGTCGTCTTCTTTGCGCTCTACCACTATGACTGTGTTGACCACCCGGCTGGTGGCGGCGATGTAGAGGAGAATGGGCTCCTTAGCAGCCGGAGCAGCCAGAACAGGCGGCATGGTCTACAAGGGAAGAGCCTTCTCGCCCAGCTGACTGATGAAGTGGCTGATGGATGCCAAGAAGCCGATGAATTTTTGGACGTCTCGCAGTCGGGTGGGTACCTCCATCCTCTCGATGGCTTTGATCTTGACAGGGTTGCACTCAATGCCACACTCTGAGACCAGGAAGCCAAGGAGCTGGCCGGTTGGTACTCCAAAGACACACTTCTCTGGGTTGAGCTTGATTTGAAAGTGACGCAAGTTGTCAAAAGTTTCCTTGATGTCTTAAAAGAGAGTTCCACGCTTCTCCTTCTTCACCACAATGTCGTCCACATAGACGTGGGCGTTCCTGCCGAGTTGCTTGAGGAGGCACTTTTGCATGCAACCTGAAACGTGGCGCCGGCATTTCTCAAGCCGAACGTCATGGTCAGGTATCAGAAGGCTCCGAATGGTGTGATGAAGGTGGTCTTCAGCCAGTCGGCCGGGTTCAACTTGATCTGGTGGTACCCTGAGTAAGCATCCAAAAAACTCAACAGCTTGCATCCGGCTGTGGAGTCTATCACTTGGTCAATCTGAGGCAAGGCAAACGGATCTTTGGGGGGCAAGCTTTGTTGAGGCCGGTATAATCAATACACATGCGCCACTTGTTGTTCTTCTTTAGTACAAGGACTGGGTTGGCCAACCACTCTGGAAAGAAAACTTCCATAATGAAGTCGGCTGCTAGAAGCCGGGCTATCTCCTCACCAACAATTCTTCTCTTCTCCTCTGACAGGCGGCAGAGGGGTTGCTTGACTGGCTTTGCATCTGGTCGGACGTGTAGCTTGTGCTCGGTGAAATCCGTCGGAACACCTGGCATGTCTTTGGGAGACCATGCGAAGATGTTCCGATTCTCACGGAGGAAATCGACGAGCTCACTTTCCTATTTGCTATCGAGGTTAGCCCCCATGACAGCATGCCTCTCCGGGTGCTCCGGGTGCAAGGGTATCTTCTTTGTCTCTTTGGCCGGCTGGAACGAGCCCTGAGCTTCCGACTCCTTGGGATCCGGCGACATGTCTGACTGCTTGCCGGCCATGGCCACCACCCGGTCGAGGAGCCGCTTCTCAGCAATCACGAGGGACTCGGCTAGCCGACTGCTGGCTGTAGCATAGGTAGACGACTTCTTGTAATCTCCGGCAATGGTGATAATCCCCTTGGTGCTTGGCATCTTCATTTTGAGGTAGGCATAGTGTGGCACCGCCATAAACTTGGCCAAAGCAGGGGCGGCCAAGCAGTGCGTGGTAAGGGCTCTCAGGGTCAACCACCTCAAACCAGATGGGCTCTCGGTGGAAGTGATCTTTGTCTCCAAAGAGGACATCTATCTTGATCTTGCCGATTGGTGAGTGCAAAAGGCCGGGTACTATGCCATGGAAGACAGTCCGACTGGGCTGAAGATGCTTCTGTTTGATGCACAACTTCTCCATGGTGTCGCGATAGAGGATGTTGATGCTGCTACCGCCATCTCTCATAACTCGAGAGAAACGAGCAGCTCACCTCTCTGTTGCAAAGGTGGCGTCCAACACCAAGGCATAAGAACCCGGAGAGGGCGTCACCTCCGGGTGGTCAGCTTGGCTCCAACTGATTGGCTTCTCGGACCAATGCATGAACTCTGGGGCTTTCGAAGCGACATCATTCACTTCTCGATGTTGCTGGCGTCGGCAATGCTTGTCATCGGGCACACTGGTGAACATGACGTAGGCCCCATGCTCTTCAGGGTACTCATCTTGTATTGCGCCGACTGGCCGGGCCGCCAGCTGCTGCTGGGCAGGAGGCAGCGGCGGCTGGCCAGCAGGCGGTGGAGGCAGCATTCCATCGCCCTTGGCGATTCGGGTGAGCCAGTGACACTTCCGGGTGGTGTGGTTGGACGGCTTCATGCCGCTATGGAATTTGCTGGGTGCATTGAGGGTTTGCTCATAAGAGAAGGTGGGCAACCAATTAGGCTTGCCGCCCTTCTGACGCTTGGGGATAGGCTATCCCTCCGGCTGCTGGTCTTCGACTGTCGCCACCTGCTGACTGGTGGAAGCCTGCTGCGGAGCTTTGCGCTTGTTGTCGTTTTGTTGCTGCCGCCGACTGGTGTTGCCAGCCGTAGTTTGAGGAGCCTTAGGATCCACCTTGCCAGATGCATCAACTTGAATCTCCGCCTTCATGGAGGAGTCGCCCGTGGCGTACTTGTCTGCTATGATCAGCAGTTCGTCGAGGGTAGTCGGCTCGTCGTAGAGGAGTCGGTGCTTGAGCAAGGTGCCTTCTTTGCACCCGGCGATGAATTACTCGATGGCCTGCACCTCGTGCACGCCTTCGCAAGAGTTGCGCAGCTCGGCCCAACGTGTGAGGTAGTCACGAGTCGATTCGTTGGGGCCTTGGACGCACAAGGAGAGCTGGCGGGGCTTGGGTGGCCGCTTGTAAGTGCTGGTGAAGTTGCGGATGAAGGCTTCGGTGAAGTCTATCCAACTGTTGACGCTATACTTCTTTAGGTTGTTCAGTCATGTCCGAGCCATGCCCTGGAGCATGAGCGGAACGTACTTCACGGCAACACGCTTGTTGCCTTCGCTATGTTGACTGCGGTGGAGTAGTCGACGAGCCAATCTTCCGGCTTCACGGAGCCGTTGTACTTGGGTGTGTCTCTTGGGAGCGAGAACCCTTTGGGGAAGGGCTCGTCGCGAATGCGGGGGCCAAAACAAGGCGGGCCGATTGCATCTTCTTCTTCTAGCGCCAGGGATCGCGCCAAGCGGTCGATCCGATGGCGGGTGTCGTTTCCTCTGACTCCTTCTCGGGGGCCAAGCCGGCCGCCGAGACTCAGGTGCTCAACAGGCGGTGGGGAGACGCGCGTCTCCCTGCGTGGGGAAGGCAGGTAGTCATCCCATCGTTCCACTGCTCGTGGGCGGCTATCTTGTTCGCGCTCGATGGTGAGGTGCGTCCGACTGTGGCTTGCAGCCGGCTCTCAATCTCTTCGTCCGCGGGCGCCGCCTGTCGGCGTCCGGGAGGTCGCGTCGTGCTCTCGGCGAGGGGCTGGTTCTTAGCTTGATGACCAGGCTCGACCACACGGTGGCCGGCTTCTTGCTGTGCAGCAACCGCGTCGATGAGCTGCTGAAATCGCGCCGTCATGCAGCGGCGATCGTCGCCCTCCAAGTGCTCCATCTCTTCTGCTGCCGCTTGGGTAGCGCGTATGTTCTCCTGGGGCATGGCGTAGACCGGGCGGTCGGCCCCCAGCATACTGGCGATGGCCGCGCCGTGTTGTCGGACAGTACCCACATGGCTAGACTCACCAGCAGCCGGCGTGCCACAGACAGCGCAATCGACTTCGCGCTGGAAAGCCTCGGTTAGGCGTCTCATGGCCTTCAGCTTGTTGGCGCTTTCAAGGAGCGTGATGCAATGCGCCTCCAGCGTCTCGCCATCGGCGCCCTCCGGGATGGGTGCGGACAGGTTCCGCACGGCCGCCTGCAGCGGATCCTGGTGAAAGTGCAACTATCCCTGGGTGGTTTTGGTAATTCATAACAACATATAGCTCATTGAGCTAATGTTATTTCAAGATAAATATTTCAGGAAAGCTCAATGATTGGCATGGTATGGATTAGAAACGTGGACCCCTCAAAATGCTAAGGACAAAAGATTGACTCAAACTCTAAAGCTCAAGACTCTACATTTTACTTTTAGTGATCCAAGATCACATTGAGTCCATAGGAAAAGCCAATACTATTAAAAGGGGGTGAGGTGCTGCTTGATGGGTTACTTGCTCAAAATGCATAGTGATATGCTCCAAAAACCCTCAACCACTTTCTCATATCCACACATGTCCCAAACCAAAAGTCAAACTCGGCCCCACCGAAACTTTCTATCCGACGCCACCGAGTTCACTTGACATAGCCACTGCCACAAACCCTAGTCACTTCGGTCTCACCGATAGTAATCTCGGTCTCACCAAGATGGGTTGCAAACTCTTTGTTTACCTTCGTAACGTTTCGGTCCAACCGAGATGAGCGATCGGTCCCACCGAGTTCGCAATGCAAACTCTTTGTTTCCCCTTCGTAACGTTTCGGTCTCACCAAGATGAGCGAATCGGTCCCACCGAGTTTGCCTGACCAACTCTCTGGTTAGCTTATTACCAAAATCGGTCCCACCGAGTTTGAGTAATCGGTCTCACCGAGATTACGTTATGCCCTAACCCTAATGAAATCGGTCCCCCCGAAAATCCCAACGTTCACATTTTGAACCAAATCGGTCTGACCGAGTTTCATTATTCGGTCCCACCGAGTTTGGTGATTTGTGTGTAACGGTTAGATTTTGTGTGGAGGCTATATATACCCCTCCACCCACTCTTCATTCGTGAGGAGAGCCATCAGAACATACCTACACTTCCATCATACATTTTCTGAGAGAGAACCACCTACTCATGTGTTGAGGTCAAGATATTCCACTCCAACCACATAAATCTTGATCTCTAGCCTTCTCCAAGTTGCTTTCCACTCAAATCATCTTTCCACCAAATCCAAATCTGTGAGAGATAGTTGCGTGTTGGGGAGACTATCATTTGAAGCACAAGAGTAAGGAGTTCATCATCAACACACCATCTATTACCTTTTGGAGAGTGGTGTCTCCTAGATTGGTTAGGTGTCACTTGGGGGGCCTCCGTCAAGATTGTGGAGTTGAACCAAGGAGTTTGTACGGACAAGGAGATCTCCTAGCTACTTCATGAAAATCTACCCTAGTGAGGCAAGTCCTTCATGGGCTATGGCCATGGTGGGATAGACAAGGTTGCTTCTTTGTGGACCCTTCGTGGGTGGAGCCCTCTATGGACTCGCGCAACCGTTACTCTTCGTGGGCTGAAATCTCCATCAACATGGATGTACGATAGCACCACCTATCCGAACCACGCCAAAAATCTTCGTGTCTACATTGCGTTTGCTCCCTCCAGACTCCCCCCTTTACCTTCATGTGCAATGTTTTACATTCCGCTGCTATACTCTTAGACTTGCATGTGTAGATTGATTGCTTGATTAGTGCCAAGTTGCTAAAATCTGCCAAGACTTAAAACTGGGAAAAGGCTAGATTTTTATTTGGTCAAGTAGTCTAATCACCCCCCCCCCCTCTAGACATACTTTCGATCCTACACCTGGCCGTCCCCACCAGACGGCTCGTCGTGGCTAAGGACAAGTACTTCCGTGACGGTGCTGCCGCCGCTGTCCGCGTGAGGAAGCGGGTCGTCGATGACCACCACGTTGGTGGGGAACGCGTCGAGTGATGCATCGGAGTCGACAAGCATCGGGTTAGTGGAGCCGATTGACTCCAAGTCAGAAGCTGGCTCGTTGGCGATGTGGAGCTGGCCAAGAAGGTCGACGAGGCAGCTCTCGGTGCTGGCTGCGCCTGCATCAGGTGTAGGCTCGTCGGAGAGGCGAACCTTGCCGACAAGATCAGCCAGGCAACTCACCGTGCAGGCGATCTCTGCGCCATGTAGTGCGTCGGTGCAAACGCCCTCAGGCGTGTCGGGCTGGCTACGCTCGCCAGGGAGGAAAAGGTTTCCCGTCCAGAATAGATCCCCAGACGATGGTGCACCTCGCCCCATGGTGGGCGCCAAACGTCGGGGATTTGGTGCGACATATGCCAAGGGATGGCTTATCATGGTGGGAGCGAGTAGAACATCGCCGGTGCCTGGAAACAGGATAAGGCGTAAACACGAACGCCAACGCATCTTACCCAGGTTCGGGGCTCTCCTAGGAGATAACACCCCTAGTCCTCCTCTGCGAGGTTTCCGCATGATCACTATATCACAAGTGGCTACAAGTTGCTCCTCGAGTTGTTTGGCTAGAGGAGGAAGAAGGCAAGGCTAGCTCAACCCCTCTCTCTATGTGTGTGTCTAAGTGGCTAACTCTCGAGGTCTGAACCCTTTTCATGGGTGCCCTGAGGGGTTTATATAGGCCTACCCCCCAGGGGTACAAAGGTAATCTGGCCAGGTGTAGGCCCAGGCCGTCAGTGTCTCTGGTGGCCGGCTTCTCTGCCGGATACTGGGGCCCGCCGCCTGGTGGGTCCTGCCGACTGTCTTGTACTTGGCCGACAGGCCGCGCCCGCCGCTTGCGGGTCTTGCTGGCTGCTCAGCACTGTAGTCGTGCTGCTAATGATGTATGCTTTGTTGGGGAGGGCGTGGCTACAGTCCCGCCGCCTGGTGGGCGTTCACTATAGCCACTACCCGTCTCTTCTGGTTAATGGCTCAAAAACTCCAAGGAAGGGGGAGGGCCACCTACTGGGTGCCGGCCTCCCCCCGAGCCGACTGGTCAGGGCTCGTCGCCTTCTGGCTTCTCACGGACAGGTAGGGTCCACCGCCTGCGGGCCGTACCGATAGCCCGTCGTGGGAGCATGGCTCCCTCTGACAGGGGTGATGTCATGGGCGGAGTGGCAACAGTGTCGCGCCGAGCGGGAGATCTCCGCCTGGTACAGCGCACTATAGCCACGCTCTGCCGTGGCAGGCCGCACTGTAGCCACGCCTCGTCTCGTTGTATTTATGTAGGTGCAGACTTTGAGGGCTCTAGGGGCCTCCTGCTAGGAGCCGGCCTCTCTGGAGGCTGCCCGCTAGGAGTCAGCCCACCTCGTGGCCATCTTCTGGGTGCTGCCGCCTTTTGGCATCCGGTTGCTTGGACCAGCCGGCTACAAGGAGGCGGCGCTCTGTCCTTGACGCTTGAGGGGCGCAGCCGGCCCCGATGTCTTAAAACGCTATAGAAAGCTGATGAGGTTACCCGTGACCATTACTTCGACAGGTTCCAATGGCGCCATCCTCTGTTGAATCCGCTTGGAGTGGAACAACGAGGAGGTCGGGAGGTAGTCGCTCAGACGGCAATCAGCAAGTTGAGGTTACCAATTTCTGCTATTGTACCTATTTTTTGCTGCTCAACCTTGCAATATAGAAATCCTAAATCCTCTGATTGTTGCAGCAATCCCGTTCTTCATCCCTTGGGACAGCTTCGAGCACTTGGAGTGAACCACATCTGCCGGCTGATAGAGGTGACGGAGTAGCTGTGGTACGGTCTGAACTTCAGCTGGCACTTTTCTCTTTTGTGTTCTACTAGCATCAGGCATTTTGCTTTTCTGACGAGAAACGATGAATCCATTAGCAGGGAGAGATGGTCCAGCTAGCAATCTGCAGGTCCGTTGTACTGAAGCAGGAAGTGGGCGAAGGAGATGGGCAAGACTACGGCGCAGAAGGTTTCGGGGAGCACTTGTAGAAGCGATGCCCGGCTACCTCCGCCGTGCACAAAGGGCGGCCGACGTGTCGCTAGGTGTGGAAGACGAGAGGACATGGGGATTTCTTGGGTTGGATGCGACTGGATGAGGAAGAGTAGAAGGCATGTGGGTGCATTTAAAGCCAGCTTGTTTTCGTGCCGTTTGGAGGCCGTCCGCTCCCACCGGCTCAGGCGGTTCAGATAAGAGGACGAGCCGTGGGGACACAACCTGTTCCGCCTCTCCACCGTGACGCGTCGTCGCAATTATTGCCCTCCAACGTCTCACAGTGGCGGAGCTACGGTAGCAAACCTGGGCGGGTCGATAGAAAGGAAGACCCATAATTTTCAAGCTCGTGGCTGAGTTTACTCTCAATCTTCACTGTAATTGCTACGAGTTGGGCGGGCCACAGCCGATTTTATCAAGACGTAGCTCCGTCAGTGACGTCTCAGTGGGAAAAGAGAAATACTGCAATAGAATACAGTCAGGGGCGCGGATCTTTATGTGAATCATTGGTGTATATTTCAGGATCATCTGAGCCTGAGCTCAGAAACGAATTTTCCTACATACCCTGTAAATCGACTAGTATTTCACTGTAGCGGTAAGAACATTTACAACCCGACGCCCCAAACATGTCCTATATGGCCGTGCGGAAGGCCCGGTCACTGGTCGACCGGTCACAAAATCTCGATCCAGACGAGCGCCTCAAACGGGCCTCAAAATCCCGGGCTGACCGGCACCCCTTATATCCAGCTGAAATATGGGGTGGATACGGGGAAAACCCCTATTCGCCGCATTATGGGCGAATTGACCAGGCTCCGCACCC
>NC_041384.1:685640472-685693181 GCF_002162155.2 Triticum dicoccoides
GGCTGGCCCAGTTGCGGTTACCACCGGTTTTGGGAACCTTCTAGAAGGTTCCCTGAACCGGTTTTTTCATTTTTTATGGGTTTTTTTTCTTTTTTCTGTTTATGTTATCCTTTTCCTTTTTTGTTTTCTATTTCTTCTTTGAGTTTTCCTTTTCAAGTTAATTTCTCTTTTCAACAAATTTTCTTTCTTTGGTTTTTCATTTCTTATCCATTTTAAAAAAATTCAAAAAATTCAAGTTTGTTCATGTTTCCAAAAAAATGTTCAGCTTCCGATTTTTTTTGCCAAATTCAAAAAACTTTCTCATTACACAAAAAAGTTCAAAACTTTTGTACCGGATTTTAATTTTTTGTTCACATATTCAAAAAACTCACACTTCCAAATTTGTAGGAATTTTTCAAAATTGTTCTCCAATTCAAAATTTGTTCTCAAGATCCAAAAAATGTTCGTGCTTTAAAATTTCGTTCGTGCTTCGAAGTTTGTTCTTCGTTTCAAAATTTGTTCTCAAGATTCAAAAAAATATTTGTGCTTAAAATAATTGTTCACAAATTCCAAAATATTCATGTTTTCAAAAAATGATCAGTTTCAAAAAAATGTTCGTAAAATTCAAAAAATGTTCTCATTACACAAAAATGTTCAAAACTTTTGAAACTTAGAAAATGTACCGGATTTCAATTTTTTTGTTCTTGTATTCCAAAAAAATCACGCTTCCAAACTTGTTTGGGAATTTTTAAAATTGTTTTCCATTTCAAAATTTGTCCTTAAAATTCAAAAATATTTGTGCTTTAAAGTTTTGTTCACCCTTCGAAAAATGTTCTCCATTTCAAAATTTGTTCTTAAGATTCAAAAAATGTTTGTGCTTTGAAAATTGTTCACAAATTCCTAAACTTTCATGTTTTTAAAAAATGTTTGAGAAATTCAAATTTGTTCGCGTGCAAAAGTTATTTGTGTTCGCGTGCAAAAGTTGTTTCAAAATTCTTCCTGTTCACTTTTATTTTCTTTTTTTCAAGCTTTTATTCATTTTTTGAAAAATGTTCCTGTTTTCGAATTTGGTTCAGAAATTTCAAAAAAATAATAATTATAATTTTTGTTTGATACTTTTAGAGAATAATGAATTTCATAAATTCCGAAAATGTTCGCATTTATAAATTCTGAAAAACATGTACTTTTGTCAAAAGTAAAATCGGGTTCAAATTTTCAAAAAAATCTGTCGCTTATAATTATTTAAACTGGGTTGTTATTTATAGAGAACAAATTGCAGAAAGTACAGTAGCTAGCGACGCGGTTGACCCGATGGAGGTCGTGTGTTCGACCCCTCCAGTTCATGTACTGTTTTTTTAATTTCTTTTTTAAGTTTTATCCCTGTCGCTCGTTTCTTAAAATGTCAGGCTGCAAATATTTCACTGGTGTGAGCTGGGGACGCAGCTCCTCTGACGTACGGCGCACTCGCTGATGTGTGGACCCGGACCCACGCGTCAGTGGCCCAACGTCAGGTGGCCGTACGTCAGGGGATCCGGCTCCGTGAGCTGGTTGCGGTGGTAAAAGCTCGGGCGTATGTGCTGGTCGCCGGTTCACTACAACAACTATTTCTGGTTCGCTACAATATTCCTATTTGCTACACTAGGCCGGTTGGATTTAGTTCTTTTTTTTTGCGAAAAAACTTCCAATCTATTCATCTTCAATCATGGCAGTACAACGAACACCAGAAATAAAAATTACATGCGCTGCTTTAGCTTCAACAAAACTAGTGTAGTGGACTGGTTATGTGCGTCCGATCGTAAGCAGTTGGTTGGCTGTTCGAAACCCCCAATCCTTCCGATCTAGCACCGGCAGCCACTCCGACAGCAACTCCGGAGACGAGGACGAGATGGCGCTCCATATCGCGCTGGAGCGCTCGCGGGTCGATACGGGCGGCAACTGCAGTTCAGGTGCGACGCCACCTGTCGCCCATCCCCGTAGCGCCGACGACGGCGCCGGCCCTTCCCACCTCGCACGCGGATCTACCAGGGCAGCTCAATCGGCATCGTCCGCTCGACAGCCTCCTCCACCTCCGGTCGCTACTCCGCGCGGTTAGCAGTGAGTTCTAATGCCCTCTCCACCGGAGTCAGAGGCATGCACCGCCCGCCGCGAGAGGCAGAGGGTAAGGAGGATGGGGGCGCGTTCGATGAGGGTGTGCAGTCAGTCCACCGCCGCCGCGTGATGCCGTTGCCCGACGAGGAGGAGTGTCTCCTCCAGTGTGTGTACCATCGATCACTTACCACGGCGGAGACGGACGCCCGGCGGCTCCGGAGGACCAACGCCAAGCCGCTCAGGCTCGGCATTGAGCAGTCCAAGCGGGAGGCGGCGGAGGCAGCGGCGAGAGTGGCCAAGCTCAAGCGCAAGCAGGGCCGAATCGTCCGGCGCTTGAAGGGCTACATCGTCATCTTCGATTCTTCCTCCGACAACGAAGGGTCCGACTCCACCGGCTCCGACACCGACCCACCTCTTGTCGCGGACGCCTACAATAGCGCCAGCGACCGGAAGGGCAAAGGGCCGGCGAGGAAGTGGTGAATTCCGGCCTTCTCCTCTTTTATATAATCTAGCTCCTACCTAGTTAGCATTTGCTAAACGGTTGAACTGTATGAATTATGCCTGTTTGGTGATCTTTTGATGACGTTTATGTGAATTATGTCTGTTTGCTATCAGTTTATGTCCTTTTGCTGTTGATTTTGGCCGATTGGTGATCTACGTAGGACTTAAAATGGTTTTGTATGGATATAGGATGCCAGATATGAGATACGCGGATGTGAAGACGTGAATTTAGGGACTGCCCTGCCACTGTCCCCGGAGCGCGGGCGCCTCCACGGGTGTATAAGGTAGTCAGATTTGACAAATGCAGCTGTAGATGCTCTAAGAAAAACCGTCAGGCCACAGCCCACGCCTAGGGCTCAAGCCCCGAATGCACGACTTGATCGTTCTCTCCTTTGTAGACTCATGGCTAGGCCATTCATTGGCCGGAGAACAAGTAGCCCAGCCAGCAGGACGATGCGGCTCCTGACACCTACAATCGGTGAATAACGGTCGAACAATAGAATAAGTGTTGTCCTACTTTTGCAGATTGTGGCAATGTTTATTTTGTTTCAACTCGATTTGCAATCTTGTATTGAACTGTGTACATCATGCCTACTTTGATTAACAATATGGTTGTATGCATCATTTTGATGCAGAGACCAAGATAATCCTTTTTTTAATATGGGGCAATACCTCTTGAAAAGAAAAGAAGAACTAATGCCCAAAACTGAAATGGCAAGGTTACAGCAACCGCAAAGTATTATGTTATGTCCTCCTGCTGAGATTCGCATACAGCAGCATATTGCATGCCCTGCAGCACCTCATACATGGCCAACACAACAAGTTCTGAAGTATGCGCGGACGAGCCGACAGTTACAGACGCTGTTAGGTTAAACACACTTGCACTACAGTTCTCAGAACAAATGAGAGATTCGTCTCGCCTGTTACCACGGAACACGACCCTGGTGAGCAGCGCTGTCTGCTGAATTCTATGTGGCTTTTCCTGACTCTTCCGCTGAAACATCTGCTTTTATTTCCTCTGTAGGAGGCGTCGCTGAATTGGTAGTGCTATCCGCCTCTTCTTTCTTTTCCCCCGAGGATATAGTAGGGTAGACCCCTGGATTTGAGGTCATTCTCAGTTTTCTCACCCTCCACGGGAGGTCCTCCAGATTCAGCTGGCTTTCATCTTGCTTATTCTCTGATACAGGGGCAGACAAATCACACCCTCTGCGGGAGTTACTCCAGATTCAACTGATTTTTCATATTTCCTTACTCTCTCATACAGGTGCAGGAACGTCTCCAGGAAGCTCCAAGAAAGCCTTGCCTTCGGCTGATTCAGTCTTGTAGGATGCTGCATCTGCGGATCTGCCCCCCTAAGGTAGCTCTGAACCAGCGGCTTCTTCAGTTTTCCGTGCGACATCTGCAGCAGGGGCATCTTTCTTCTCTTCTTGAGCAACAGCGCCAGCATCTTCTCTCAAGGGAATTGCCAGCCTCTTCTTTTCTCCCGAGCATTGTCAGCATCTTTGTTCTGCACATCGGTGCCTATGGCTTCTTCAGCATCTTTTATCTCCATGTCGGTGCCTTTGGCTTCTCCAGCATCTTTTATCTCCACATCGGTGTCTTTGGCTTCTCCAGCATCTTTCATCTCAACGTTAGTACCTTTGGCTTCTCAGCATCAGCATGATCTCCAGTTTCAGCTTGTGCATCCTCCTGTTTCCCCCTTTTGCCTCTCTTACAATCAAACCCAATGTCTAATGTGATAAGCTAGAGTAGTTGTGCGTGGACTTCCACAAACAAGATAAAAAAAAGCATCCATCAGCAACGCTGAACGCCAAGATAAAGAACCTGCAGCTTTACTGGAGAAGCTTTCCATCATAAACCAGCACACGTGAGATCACACCCTGGACCCAGGACGCAGTCTCCCTTAGCTGTTCGTCATCAGACTGGGAACAGCACCCAAGAAGCTCCGGGTGGAAGTTGGAATTCTTGAGCAGCAGTTTAATGGAAGGTCCTAGCGCATCCATGAGGTCCCCGACCAAGGCAACTCCAGCTTTGGTCAGACCCTCGTCCCTACAAGGAATATGAACAATAATTCACCACATTGATCCCAGACTTTTTATACAGGCCCCCGTTATACAAGTTGAATGCATACTTTCACAACGTCAGAGGTAAAAAGTTATCAGCATATTGTTATTATGAAACTCATATGCAAACGAAAATGATTGATACATTGACTACGAATTCCATGTCAAAGACATGTCGTGAACTCACTTTGATGTCTCTCGTAACACCAGTTCGGCGAACTGGAAAATATGGCCGGCATAAGGAACCATGAGCTCTGATTTTGAACTTCTGACTCCCTGAAGTATACCTGAATAGGCCTCGAAGATGCTTCGCCTGAGTTCATTTTTATACTCTGTACTGTCATCATCAGGAAGCTCCATAAGAGAGCAAAGCTCTGCAGCTCCTTGCAACATAGGCAGAGTGTATGGAACATATTTATCAAAATGCTCACCAATTGTAAGTGCAATATCTCCTATGCATGACAAAATTGGTGGTTTCACAGAACGATCAAGCTCTGGGCTTGAAAGGAACTTGAGAAGGGTGGACATGATACATATCACAGTAAGGGAGTACCTTGTCATCCAGGGCATGACAGATGTCCGCAAACACACCCACAGAAACACAGCATACTTGATATGCACCGAAATTTGTAAGCCCGTTTCAAGGTACTTGTGAAACTCTGGCATGTATTTCACAAATTCCGGTCCAGTAGCATAAGCAAGAGCACCAATAGCAAGCATTGCTTCTTCAGCACATTAGAACTATCGCATGAAAAAACCTGGAGAAATAACACCATTATTTGGTCAGCAAACTGAACGATTACTGATTTATCATCACAGTTGCTGAACTTTTGAAGGATTACTTGAAGAACACCACATAGCAAGGCTTGAAGGCCACTTTGCTTTTCCTTGTCCTGAGAGGATGCGATCTGAAACTCAAAGGCCTGGTTTAATCTCTTCAAGATCTCTTGCAATAATAACACAATCATGTTCAGGGTGTCTGCAATGCTGCTGCATCTCGCAATCTCGTTAAGTGTTTCATATGCAGATGCACAAAGCCTGGAGTTGATGGAATCAGAACGATCAGCAATGGCAAGGAGAGCTGATACTAATTGACCAAAATAGGGTGACAGCACTGATGACATAGACCCTGCATTCCCATAGCCGTGAGCAAGAAAATACAGGGCACCACAGATCTTCTCTCAGCAACATTGGGAGTCTTTGATACTTGTTAACATAATTTCTATAACATGAGGAAGGTTTGCATTTGTTACTACAGAAACACCACTGGTTGGTGAATGTGGAAACTCAAATGTCCTCGAAAGTGCCCATGCAGTAGTCTCATGAACCAGTGGTGCAAGCTTTTCAACTGAAGGGCCTTCAAGAATGGAACCAAATGCAAATGTAGCAGAGAGGTACAATGGCAACCTTGACAGCCGTTGCAACAAGCCAAAGGCAGGTGCCCCCTGCCATTGATATATTCCAAATTCCATCATCTTCATCTTGATCCTCCTTTTGCTTCAGAAGTGTTTCTCAAAGCATAAGGACAAGCAAAGGAAGGGCCTTTTCAACAAATGGAAATGATATGCGAAACTAACATCACGAGATTCTTCAGCGTCTTCTTGAATTGCATCTTCTTCATCACAGATTGTGCTCTAGAACTAAACAGCTTAAAGTGCAACTTGTTCTTCATCTGCCCTGGCAGCATTTGCTGTCAACTCAAATAATGTCTGCATGTAGGGCTCTAGAAGATCATAGTATGTTGATGCTATGGAGACCAAACACTCAAATGCAGCCTTCCTAATATCAGACTCCTTAGAAATGGCAGTTTCAGAAACTACCTTCATTATGTACTTCCTCTCTGATTCATTCTGAAATTTTGTCTCGGTAAAATCAAGAGCATCGTACAATGCTTTAGCAGCAGCATGTCGGACCCTTGAATTTTCTCCACGTGATTCATACCCTGGACCACAGCAGTAAGAACAGAATTAACTTGATCCTGCTCCAAATCCTTAGGGGATATCTCCTCACAGACGTATCCAATGGCATCCAGGGTAGCGCGCTTCAAAGAAGGGGGTGCATCTGGCTTTGTCATGTTACCTAGAAAGCTTACTATGAGTTCTGGTCATCCTTGACAAGGGATCTCAATGGAAGCAATCTTTGCAACGACTTGTGAAGAACTACGGTGAGCGTCAGATACTGGTGATCCAAGGGTCATCAACAGGGAACCTTTAACCTGTGACTTGACTAAAGGGTCCACACTTATCCATTGTTGTGTACATTTTTGTTTCCTTGCTAAATCTTTTGCATCCAAAGAACTTTTAAGCAGAATGCCAGCAAGCCTTCGAGATACTGGAGATTTATTATCATTTGATAGCTCAGCAGATAATGCTTGCAGAAACTGTGGAAAACTCTGCTCCTTAAATTGCTTGATATTCCCTTCTGCAGCATTTTGTATCTGACCATCATGGGACTGCATAGCTAGCAGAAACTCAGTGATATCCATTAGCTGAACCTGCCGTATGAAGATGGCCGAGGAAAGCATATAAGATACTAAAATCTCAAGGTCAAAAATAAAAAATAAATTGGCAGGCTCCACCTTGGTTCAAAAATAGTCTAGCCTTAATCCAGTTTGCTCAATGGAATCACAAATAATCTAGTTTGCTCTAAAAGCACATATTGTTCATATTGATACAGTGCAAAAATATAAGATAAAAGATAAAAGTAGAACTGCAAGCCTCCAATACAGTGTGGTCACTTCTGGAAAGTGTAGGGAGGGTGCAAGAGATTCAATACATATGTTACTTCGCCTGAGCTGTCGCCAATTACCAGGTCATTAGTTTCTGAATCGTTATTATTTTCCTGAAGGGGGTGATTCTGAATCATTGCTATTTCCCCCAAAGGGAGGTTTCTGAATTACAGTCCACGTATAAAATATGGAACACGACTGTTACTATACAACGTAGATCTCAGTTACCAACATACCGTTTGAATGACCATGAACCATGCTTCTCCACAATCTAATGATGTTTTTCATTAAAAGATGCTCAATAGTTCATCTAAATCAGATAATCTCTAACATCAGAAGCGAGGATCTAACCCACGACAGGCATCTAGAAAATCTAACTTATTCAACAGGGCGTCATACTATAATTGCACTATGACAGACAAAAACGCCAGAAGGCTAGCCTGAGTGGAAAGGCTAAGGCTACTGCAAGCCTGAGTGGAAGTAGCCTTAGCCTTTCCCACTTAGCCATACCATACATGCTTAGTTCGTCGTTTCTCGGCCAGAAAACGGCTCGAATATTTACACGTGTTTCTCAGATTACGTTGGTAATTGGCCAGTTTTTAAAACGGACCTGGATCGATCGTTTTCCTCGCCGGTATTCCGCCCCTGTCTCGGGTGATCCACCTAGACGAGGATGGCCGGAGCCATGGAGGACTGAGGCTGAGGCAATAGCGACCCGTGAGTCTGGCGGATCCCGGCGCATGCGCCCTGCGCAGCTCAAGGTCTCGGCGGCCGGCAGGTTGAGACGGCGACGAGCTGTGGGACGACGTGGCCATCGAAACTGTAGGGACAGGTGGCAGTCGACAACGGCGGCTGAGCGACGAGCTCCGCGGCACTGCTCCCAGACTCGATAGAGGCGGCGGCAGGTGGATCTCGGACCCCAACTCCTGACCGGATGGATCTCATCCTTGCACCTGACCGCATCGCAGTAGGACAAGCGTTGCCACAAGAACAAGCCCGAGGCAGAAGCCTCTAGTGAACCAAATGACCTGGAAAAAATACACCTGTAAAATACTGATATCTTTTGTGGGTTTGTAAAATACACCTGTACTTAATTTACACGTGTATTAGATTACAGGTCTTCCAATCGCGGCCTAAAGAGAATATATTGCAATCACACATGGCATCTGTCGATTTGTTCGTGCATGTGCTGGTGACGCATATTCAGGTTTAAAGAGAAAACGATATTCCAGCCAAACCACCGACAGATATGGACTATCATCACCAAAAAGAGAACACTGAACCAGACAAAACGTGAACAATGAATGCAGAACTTTGTTTGGAAGCAACAGGGGCAGAGAAGCATCAGATTAAGACTGACCAGGAGATTCAACAGTCAACACAAGAATATCATGAACTTTAGTGAGTGCATTTCCCTAGACCATCAGGTAGTACATTTTACCAAATGGCAACCAAAACAAGCATTATTATTCAGTGATATATTGTTAATGAGGGAATGAATTTGAGATTGTATACATACTTGTGTCAGTAATGTAGTTACACCATATGACAACCCAAACTAGTTATGCCTAGAACAAAAACTTGTGGCATGCAGAATGTCCCGGAGGAAGTAGATTCAATCTCCACATGAATTTTTAGTGGCAGTGTTTCCTTTAATACATTATTATGTCATGGCGCTGCTAGAAGGAGGGCGCGAGAGGGCCGGCCGGGGGCCTTTTTGCCCACGGCCGGGCAAGAGGGAAGGGATTTCCTTCTTAATTCTTGCTTGATTAGATTGATACATCTCCTCTCTTTATATAGAGAGGTTTACTTGACTCCCAAGCAAGGCTTACTTACCCCTAAGAAAGCGACCCTTATCTCTAATTAACCCTAAGACTAACGGGCTATACCGCCAGCCCAGGCCATTAGGCCCATTACGTACTCTAACACTACACCCCACCTGGACATGCAGCTTGTCCTCAAGCTGCAGTCGAACCAACTTATAACCATGACTCGACGCAACACAAACCTAACACCTAAAAACAAGCCTTTTACATCTCGCCTTGTTTTATTACTCAACCTGAAATCGACTGGGATGCTTTATTTTGGACCTCTTAACAAAAAAGTGGACACCATCCGCACGTCGGACGTGCACGTGTACAGCCACCTGAATCCCATGGACACCATCTGGACAAAAGGAGTGCATGTGTATGGCCACCTGGAAGTGGTCGCAAGAGCGACCAGCGGAGGCGCCCTCGCGGCGGCCGGCGGCGGAATGCAGTGGTGCTACGCGGTGCGCTCCTGTCGGTGACACCATGCCTTCTCCCCGCCGGACGGCTGTTGGTCTGCACCGCACATAGAAGAGTGGAGGGATGTCGATGGAGAATGGCGAGGAGGGGTGCGCCTCCCCAACCGCCGATGTCGCAGACTTTGAGGCCGCTATTCGTGGGGAAAACAGCATCCCAAGATCCCCGACACAGCTGACGAGATCGAGGTCATTTGTGCAGCGAAGCGCAACTGGGAGGAGCGGCAGCTGCAGACCACGCATCTCCCGCACATGCCGACGCGCTAGGAGGCAGCGCGCAGCAGCCTGCAGCCTCACCGCCGCCGACACGTGGTGGGTAGTGATCCAAGCTGCAAGCGGCGACAGCGACGGCGGGAACTTGATCTGCTGAATGGGGACGCCCTGGGAAAGCGGTGATGGCGACAGCGGGAACTTGATCTGGTGGATCGGGACTCCCGTCAACACGGTCGATGCGGGGCTGGAGCTGACCGGCGATGGCTGCTGCAGTTGCAGCGGCTGCCGCGGCGGAGTGCCGGGTGCGGCGGAGGTCGCCAGGAGCGGTGGTTGCCACTGCAGCCAGGGCGGGGCGACGGTGGCGATGGATGACAGCTGCAGCAGCGGCCCGGTAAGCACAGCGGAGGCCAACTGGTGCGGCGGCTGCCACGGCAGCCAGGACGGGGCGGTGGTGGCGGTGGATGGCAGTTGCAGCGACTGCTGCAGCAGCCCGGCGAGCGCGGCGGAGGCCGCCTGGTGCGGCGACTGCCACGACAGCCAGGACAGGGCGATGGATGGCAGCTGCAGCGGCTGCTGCAACAGCCCTGCGAGTGCGGCGGGGGCCGCCTGGTGCGGCGGCTGCCACGGCAGCCACGGCGGCGCGGTGGCGGTGATGGGTGGCGCAGCCAGGTGCGGCTCATAGGACCCAGCCAAGAACAGGCGGATCTCCTGGACCGCATGTGTTAGGTCCCGCAGCGTCCCGGACACCTCCGGGGTGAGGACGACGGGGGCGGGCGCGATGGAGGATCCTGGCGCGGGCAAGAGCGGGGCGACGATCGTGGTGGTCGCCGGAGGCGACGAGGTGACCAGCAGCAGAACAGACGGGTTGGGCGGCGGTGAAGACATGATCAAACCAAAACTAGTTGATACCAAATTGTTATGGCGCTGCTAGAAGGAGGGCGCGAGAGGGCCGGCCGGGGGCCTTTTTGCCCACGGCCGGGCAAGAGGGAAGGGATTTCCTTCTTAATTCTTGCTTGATTAGATTGATACATCTCCTCTCTTTATATAGAGAGGTTTACTTGACTCCCAAGCAAGGCTTACTTACCCCTAAGAAAGCGACCCTTATCTCTAATTAACCCTAAGATTAACGGGCTATACCGCCAGCCCAGGCCATTAGGCCCATTACATACTCTAACACTACACCCCACCTGGACATGCAGCTTGTCCTCAAGCTGCAGCCGAACCAACTTATAACCATGACTCGACGCAACACAAACCTAACACCTAAAAACAAGCCTTTTACATCTCGCCTTGTTTTATTACTCAACCTGAAATCGACTGGGATGCTTTATTTTGAACCTCTTAACAAAAAAGTGGACACCATCCGCACGTCGGACGTGCATGTGTACAGCCACCTGAATCCCATGGACACCATCTGGACAAAAGGAGTGCATGTGTATGGCCACCTGGAAGTGGTCGCAAGAGCGACCAGCGGAGGCGCCCTCGCGGCGGCCGGCGACGGAATGCAGTGGTGCTACGCAGGGCGCTCCTGTCGGTGACACCATGCCTTCTCCCCGCCGGACGGCTGTTGGTCGGCACCGCACATAGAAGAGTGGAGGGCTGTCGATGGAGAATGGCGAGGAGGGGTGCGCCTCCCCAACCGCCGATGTCGCAGACTTTGAGGCCGCTGTTCGTGGGGAAAACAACATGCCCAAGATCCCCGACACAGCGGACAAGATCGAGGTCCTTTGTGCAGCGAAGCGCAACTGGGAGGAGCGGCAGCTGCAGACCACGCATCTCCCACACACGTCGACGCGCTAGGAGGCGGCGCGCAGCAGCCTGCAGCCTCACCGCCGCCGACACGTGGTGGGTAGTGATCCAAGCTGCAAGCGGCGACGGCGACGGCGGGAACTTGATCTGCTGAATGGGGACGCCCTGGGGAAGCGGTGATGGCGACGGCGGGAACTTGATCTGGTGGATCGGGACTCCTGTCAACGCGGTCGATGCGGGGCTGGAGCTGACCGGCGATGGCTGCTGCAGTTGCAGCGGGTGCTGCAGCGGAGTGCCGGGTGCGGCGGAGGTCGCCAGGAGCGGTGGTTGCCACTGCAGCCAGGGCGGGGCGACGGTGGCGGTGGATGACAGCTGCAGTAGCGGCCCGGTTAGCGCGGCGGAGGCCAACTGGTGCGGCGGCTGCCACGGCAGCCAGGACGGGGCGGTTGTGGCGGTGGATGGCAGCTGCAGCGGCTGCTGCAGCAGCCCGGCGAGCGCGGCGGAGGCCGCCTGGTGCGGCGGCTGCCACGGCAGCCAGGACGGGGCGATGGATGGCAGCTGCAGCGGCTGCTGCAACAGCCCTGCGAGTGCGGCGGGGGCCGCCTGGTGCGGCGGCTGCCACGGCAGCCACGGCGGCGCGGTGGCGGTGATGGGTGGCGCAGCCGGGTGCGGCCCGTAGGACCCAGCCAAGAACAGGCGGATCTCCTGGACCGCATGTGTTAGGTCCCGCAGCGCCCCGGACACCTCCGGGGTGAGGACGACGGGGGCGAGCGCGACGGAGGATCCCGGCGCGGGCAAGAGCGGGGCGACGATCATGGTGGTCGCCGGAGGCGACGAGGTGACCAGCAGCGGAACAGACGGGTTGGGCGGCGGTGAAGACATGATCGAACCGAAACTAGTTGATACCAAATTGTTATGGCGCTGCTAGAAGGAGGGCGCGAGAGGGCCGGCCGGGGGCCTTTTTGCCCACGGCCGGGCAAGAGGGAAGGGATTTCCTTCTTAATTCTTGCTTGATTAGATTGATACATCTCCTCTCTTTATATAGAGAGGTTTACTTGACTCCTAAGCAAGGCTTACTTACCCCTAAAAAAGCGACCCTTATCTCTAATTAACCCTAAGACTAACGGACTATACCGCCAGCCCAGGCCATTAGGCCCATTACGTACTCTAACATATTATTATTATTTCTGCACAATCCATGGGTCAAATTCAGAAACCACTAGACAAGCGATGAGGTAAAACTTCCTAACACTACCAGGCAAGTGGACTTAAAAGAGCACATCTAAAGAGTACATTTCCAGCCTGCAGAATCAATCTCCATGCAACTTCGTAAATCATTTCACATTCCAAGATGATACACACAAAAACATAAACAATACTAAAAACATGGTCTGGTAGTTTAACTCCCATGTAAAAGCTTGACTACAACAGTAATACACTATGTCCTTATCGTTCTGCTACCTTGCCTATTTTGCACCTATGCCCAGTAAGAGGAATATGAGAATTTAATATTAAGAACAATAGTATAGAATAGTCAATGGTTATTGAAAACAGGGAAAGATTCACCAACTCCACATACAGAGAGTTACAGACTAAAGCTTTCAGCTACCGAATTAGCTCACATTCTCATCCATTGGAGATATGTTTAGTAATTTTATTCAATCATTGAAAAAAAAATAGATGCTGTGATAATTCCTAACTATCGTACAAGTGATCAGGTTGCACAATATGAAGAACAATGGTAAGGCATTTGTGATGACAAAAGTAAATAGCAGAATAAATATAGGAAACTGCAACATGCAACCATACCTTCAGATTTGTGTCTTTTTCAACGCTTTCTTTAGACCAGCCACGCAATTAAAAGGTGCCTGTGCAATGAAGAGCACATAATTAACAACAGACTCCCGCAATTCTACAAGTAGATAGTGCAGGTTCTAAGCATAAACTAGGTTTAGAATGTGGAAACCACATGAGTACAACCAGGGTTTCAGATCTTGGGAACCAGAAGAGAAAAAATCAGCACCTGGCGAGTTCATGTTAACTAGGTCCAGGATGGAAATTTTTAGTTTCAATTGTTTCAAAATAACATATCACAGAAACTGTTATAAACATGTGCAATTTGGGGGTGCTTAGGGAGTGAACCAGACTGTCTCTAGAAAACCAAAGAAGATGTGGTTTGGTTTACAGGACAGCAACCGCCAGTTTAACAAACCATTGATACTAACCAGGAGTCAATAAAGTGGTTTTACAAATATGTATTAGTTAATTATTCCAAGTAATGTTCATCAATCATCATTGCCTTGGTCAAAATGTTTTATCTGCCCGTGAACTGATAAACCAAAAAAACGTGCATTGCTGCTGTGCTCAAGAAGAATAGTCATGGTGAGCTGATTACAAATTGGAGTTGGGATTTGAGGTACAAAAGAGCACATGTTCACCAAACCTGCCTTTTGTCTAACTTCACAAGCATAATTCAGCTAAAACTAATAAATGAAATTGTGCGCCATTTAATTTTATGTCTGCTCCAGTTAAAACTGCAATTCTAATGAATTGGCGAAAAATGAGCTTCATAAATACTAACTCCATGTCATCTACGAAGAAAAAAATTACACATTTAGAGATGTATGCAGATGGTATACCTAAATGAAGGTAAGATGACTAGATGAGCTCAACGAAATATTGGTTTCACCATGCTCTGAAGTGCCAATGATAAAATCATATCCTTCCTGGAAGTGGTGAAACAAAATTAAGTAATGATAACTCAGATATTTATGTACAACATAAGGCTGAGTTCAAAACAACTGAGAACACCTTGATCTCGCATTTGCAGTATATAACAGCCATACAAGCAGTACCTTATATGGTGAACCATTGGTAACACCACATAAATTTGCAGCATAGCGGAGTTTATAGCCCAATATGATCCCATTTCTTCTTTGGGTGAGGACGGTGCAGTGATTTTCCTTACACAAGCTAGATGCACGTAAAGTTACAATTAAATGAAAAAATAACATAAGTAAAGTACAGTTCAAGTTACTCAGACAGAACTAGACGAGGGCAGAGAAATGTACGTCACAGGTAGATATTTTTGGCAACTTCAAAAATTAAACAACTGTGGCTTTCCATTATGTATGTAAACTTTAATGGGACTGGCCCAAAATTGAAGTGGGTGCAACGAGAACATTTGGTGGACTGAAAATCAATATGTGGAAAATTCGTAGGCAAATCATTACTAAGGTTACGTAAACAGGATATATAGATTACAAAAAAGATGCCTAAATTCTACAAGCATTACAGAAAACTTTATATGGAACATCAATATAACCATGTTTAGTGCCTTGATAAATGAAATGGTCATTTACCTATTGTGATGTCTCTGTTGGTTCTCATGGCTACAGTTACTTGTTTTCCTTGTTCTAGGATTTGCTCAACCAGATTCTGCAAAACTGTGATAAATAGAATTCAACATACATAGGCAATTTAAGAGTAAATGGGTCAAGGGTTGTCCAAAGAAAGACATGCAGACATTTTGTTTAATACGTGAAGCAACAAAATCACATGTTCTATCATGGGTCTACCATGGCGCCACGATGAGAGGGGGGTACGTTCATACATGATGTCCCTTTTATAAGAAAGGCTTGACTTGACACCATCAAAACTTTCCTAGCAAAACATATCCTTATCTTCCTATTTAAACTTATCACTTGCTAACCATGTAGATATCCTGCCAACTAAATAACCTACTATACTTATCTTGTTAATATTAGTTGATCACGAGATTGACTCCTCTTGGTGACACCCTACATCGTTCAGCCTTGACAACGCCCATGACATCTTCATTTTCCAACATTCCACACCAAAAAATTTATACGAACACTCTAATTTGAAAACAGTCAAAACACAATAAATGCTGTGTAAAACAGTCAGAACAAAGTAAAATATCAAAGTACAACGTTGGATTCTCACCCTAAGTTGGGCTGGCCGCAGCTCTGCCATCCCCACTGTGACAGACTCCCTGGAGAATGGGTAGCTAAGGAGAGAAGACCAAGGTGCAAAAGGAGGAGTTTGGCTGAGCAAGGTGTTCCAGGGTATGAGCAAGGACTTCCAGTATGGCAAATCATATTAAGGCGGCGTTGGAGCGATGGCGGTGTGAACTGCCATGAGTAGCTAGTGTTGCCTGTGTTCACTTTGTTTACATGTATGATATTTGATCCCGGCACTTGCGGCCGAAGTCCTGTGATGTGCAAACGCTTGTTTGCAGGTTACCTAAAAACAATAATTATCAAAGTAAAACACTATTACACATAGTGGTGGTGAGTGCTATTATAGACCTACTATAACTTGTCTTCAACATAACCCAGTTACTAGAGATGATGATTTGTAATTGAACAAGTATTTTTATAATCTCTGTTGAGATGATGATTTAAAAAAAAAGTTGCGGCTGCTCACCTTGACAATTCTGTACAATCCAGAGGTTCCAGAAGCACTTCCACCTTGTGCAATTTCAACCACTGGCTTTAGGTCCACCACCATTCCACCAACCGTTGACCTGGTGACTTTGCAAACGTGCCTTCCAGCTTTAAGGTAGAGAGACAAGAGCCACCTATTGGGAACACATAGTGCTGCAACATTGTGGACCTGAAGTTTGTGTACACCACTGACAAGGCTGCTTGTGCAGATTACATATCCACTCAGCACTCAGTTGCATTTTGACATGGTAACAGAAAGAAAAAGATAGGCTTTCTTCCCACACAACTCCTCTCTCATGATCTTTCATGCAGTGGATATCATCAAATATAACCCAACTAACTTTGATCACCTTAGAACACTACAAAGCATCACCCTCAGGATTTCTGTCGTCATGACCAGGCAAGTAGCGTTAGGCTTAAGTCTGACATCCCTAGCCATCAAACCGACGTCAGAACCAATCTTCTCTCTTCTTCTACTCAGAAATCATCTAACAAATCATTGGGGGGTGGGCGGGGAGCAGACCCTCCTATAGGGGCACTTGCTGGAGAATCATCGGGAGCTTGATGCACAAATACACCATCTTTGCAGCCATGTCGGTTGCATACTCGTACCTCTTTCAAAAGTTCATCGATTGTAGTAAACTTAGCACCATCACGGTTCACTATCGGCTCAGGTACTGCTCCTGATAGCACCTGGGCCACATACTCCATACTAACTCGAGCATAATGTCCATAATTTCCAATCCAAAAGATGTTGTCAGGAAAACACCCAATCGGAACCAAATGAGCAGCTAAAAATGAATCGCATATTGACTTTAACACACATTGCAGGCGTGCAGCCTCTGGGAAATGAGTACACATGATTGTTATTGCCTTCCTCAAACTGTAAGAACCACCACCGTCTGATTTATACAAGGTATCAAAAGAGTGTCTCAGTGCACCAAGCCCCAGGCTCGTACTCTCGTATCCCGGTGGATATAGCCGGCAATAATTGCCTCCAAACTTCAATATTTTTTGCCCTTGTGGAGCCATACAGCTATCAGCACCCGACATCAACTCAAATCCACCCCCTAGTCCACCCGTCCAGCCAACAAGATATAAATTATTGCCATAAATGTTCAGAGTAATTGTACGACCTCTGTACTGAAGCGTCATGTAGAAAGTTCCATTCCCAGGGGTTGTGAAGATCTCATGCCCCTCTCCACACAGGCTGGAAATATCCACACATGTGCCGTTGTCCCGGCACCATGCGCGAAGACGTCGGATTCCTTCTCTGTAACTTTCCAAGCTACTTTCATCATCTGCATCTAAAGTCTAAACATACAAGAGCAGTATTGCCAGAGCTGCTCCCCCCACCACCAGATGATGATCTGACATTATTTTCCTTGGTTTTTCTCAACCTTATTACTTTATCATCTTTATCTTTACCATCTTTATCCCTTAGTTTATTCTGTGCATATAAAACAGGTAGACTTTAGCAAATATGAAGTGTCTAATTTAAGAACTGTAAATCAATACTCGACGGCAAAGTGTTACAATAAAATGACATTTTAGGGAATTTCTTAATAACGTTTGCAAGTAACAAGTTGAGAAAAAAAATGCAAGATTAAACTCGTACTATTTATGCTACATAATTAACCTGTGAAATTACACTGAGATCTTAGAACTTAGCTCCTACCTTTTTTTTCCTGTGTCCTGATTTCGCATAGGCCATTATATCTTCAGCAGTCCAATTTAGCATGGGAAGGGCGGTCTGAAATGACAAATGCATAACTGTCAATACTCACTTTCGAGCATCTCACAATACATTTTCTTCGCAATATAAGCTAAACAGGAAGCATAACATGTTTCGCTGCAAATAGACAGGACAGTTTCTTTAGACTAATTTCCTGAAAAGATCCCAGTATGATTAACACCTGCAGGTTTAGTCAGATGCCACGAGCTCAGTTCCCTATCAAATAATGCAGTAATAACGGCCCATTGTTATACTAATGAGAGGGTTCATGTGTTCGCCAAAGCCGGTAGTAATATTCTGGTTCTTTGGTTTGTTGGAGTGATGTTGCTCTAGACTATGCTATTCCAGCACCATGTAAGAACTGTGTTAATGTTATGCGATCAATAAAGCCAGAAGTTCACTAAAAAGGAATTCATGAAAAGAAAACAATATGCATGCTTCTAAATAATTTGAAGTTTGTGTAAAAAATAATATTTTCACATTGTCAGATAATGCAGTAATCTATATAGCATATAGTTTCCAACTCAAATTTAAGCTTTTCTTTGGCGAATAACTAAAATTGAAGCTGACTACCAAGTCATTCCAATTTCACACACCATAAATCCTCTATCTCTCTATGCTGCTTCACCGGATGACACATACTCCTTTGGGCTAAAGCCAGACAACGTCGGCCCTCTTCCACCATCATCACCTCCTCCCTTCCTCTCGGCATTCAGCCAACCATCGTCACCTCCTCCCTTCCTCTCGGCGTTCAGCCCAACACCTCCACTAATCAAGCCCAACTAGCGCGATCCTTTCCTACTATCACATCCTCTTTCCCTCCCTCCTGGCCGCCGCCGCTCTGTATTACCAAGCCTCCATTGAAATCAAGAGCGGGCCTGAATCAGCATAACCTGTTGATCTGTTCGGTGACGAGTAGCAATCTCCAACTAGAAGCTCTGGCTTGTGGGTATTTTTTTTCCAGATAAGTAGATCTCGGTTTTTCGTGCCAATAGCCTTTTTTGAAGTTTTTATTTATAGGAAATATGGTTTATAGGTATCTCCCATACACTGTGCCGTATATTGGGGTAACTACTTGAGGACTATACACTAGCCTAAGCAGCATGGGAATAATAACTCACCACCTCAAAATTCTTGAAGTTTTGTGTGTCCAATTCATCAATAACTTCGGGTATGAAAGCTGCTTCCATCTGATATAGCTTTTCCAATTCAACGCTTCTAAACCATGGATAAGCCTGTAGGAAGGATCATGGATGACCACAAATTCAAAACTCAAAAACAAAACAGATAATCTGAATGATTTTTACCTTTATCATATGTGATCTGTTCATTACAAATATCTGATTCACATTACATAATAGCTTATTGATTAGATCTTTAGCTTCTGATGAAAGTCTGGCCTCTTCAGAAAATTTAAGATGGCTTCTCCCATTTACTATCTGCACAATTAGGCTCACCTTAGTGGTAACAAGAATCCACATACAAAATCACAAATCATGCAAGCACATGGCTTAGCTATAATTGATGTAAAGACAGTATTCAAATTTACCTTCCTACACATTGACATTGGATCTTCGGAATAAAATGGTGCATAACCCACAAGCATCTCATACATAATAGCTCCATGTGACCACCTATAAAATGTAAATATGAGAAAAAGAAATATCATTTAGCCATGCATTATATGAGTTAGTAGAAACAAAAAAACTAACCAGTCACATTCCATTGGACATCCTTTCTTCAATAGGACCTCAAGAGAAGTATAATCAGCAACACCGACAGTTGAATAAGCCTGAAACTCCTGTAAACATCATATATAAATGAATGCAGAGCCAAGACAATAATACCAGGCAAAAGATAACAGAGCCACAGCAATGATCGTACACATGGATGCTCTTGGGTGTAAACAAATGACTGATTTGTAATCTGCTTAGAAACATTATTTAAACAATCTATCATGTAAATGGATTTCATATGCTAATGAAACACACTGAAGAAATTTATTTCCACGTTCAGCACTGGAGAAACACACTGCTTTGTAATCTGCTTAGAAACAAGTGGTTCAGACATATAAATGCCAGCGCTAATTGATTATGGGTTAAAGTAAAGGACAAATACTATCTACATCAAAGAATGGTGTTGATAATAAAAATTGTAATATACTTCAAAAGCAAAAATAAAACATAACTGGTATCACCCATTATCCAATAATACATTGTAATGACCCCTTAAAAATACCGAAGAACCAAATCCGATAAATAACTCACCTCGACTTCTATAGGCTTTGAAAACTTCTCATGGGCTACAAGTGGAAGGCCACTTTTGTCCTATGAAATAGCAGTCAGGAAGTTACACCCTCAAAAACACAGTGGAGACTAAATATAATAATGCATGAAGTGAGCAACTTTGAATTTCAATTGCAACTTGTCCAAAGGACTAAAATTACTAACTGCGAAATAATTCGTGGGATGTGTCAGGCTTACAAAGTGAGATTTTAAATCATATGCATATCTGTCTGGAATGCCCATAGACTCTACCCATCCATAAGAAGACTCAGTCTCTGGGTTCCAACAGTTAGCAGCACAGTGAGCCATCTCATTAAATAGATGTTTCCTGAAGGGCAATCGGCCCTTATCAATTCCCAGACGTGTTTGGAAAGGATAGACCCTTCCAACTAAGTAACCAAGTGTCTCATTATTAACAGTTCCCTGTAAGGAAGAAACATAAAATAAAAGTTTAAGAAATGTAAGCAACCCGCATCTAATCTGTAATCTATAACAGAAGAAAAAGGCTTTAGGGAAGTCTCTAATTACTAAGTATAAAGATACAAAATGCCATGTTTGCAACAAACAACAAAAAATTAGCAACAACAATAATAAGTGACCAGTTGGTGCAACTCAGCACGTGCAAATGGAGATTTGAAAACACACAAATGCACCAACCAAGAAAGATTTCAGAGGGCTTAAACTTTCAATAGCTGGGAAAACCCTCAAGCCTCAACTGCAGTGGTACGAGTTGCACACCAATTTGTCTACTTAGGGAAAATATGTTATATGTGTATGAATCCTGGGGGTTATTTTGAGATGCTTAACAGCACAATTATGTTTTCTGAAAACTGTCTAGACTCACCCTACAACAGGAATATTTTTTCCTGAAAGTAAATATATTATTTGAGGAATATTTTTTTCCTGAAAGTAAATATATTATTTGAACTTGGAAAGATGGCACAAGTAATGTGGAAAGCTCCATGCTTACAACCAGAAACAAAAATAAAGTTAACAGTTCAAAAACTCGAAAAAGAAGAACATTGAAGGACCTGACAGTGATCTCCACGGCTGGCATGAACGATGTCAATTATGCCTACTTTCTTCTCTGTGCCTCTTTTACGCCAAGCCTCGGTCATCTAGTTACAACAAATTGACACACAGAGAATTGTAAATTAACTTCGCCTGAAAATACAGTTACTGTAATAGATATTCTTTTATCTTGTCCTGACAAACTGCAAACTTAATGAACATGATTTATAATACCTGCAACTGCCTTGATTCTTCTGATTCAGATGTTACCTCTGATGGTGTCAAACCAATCTGAAATGAAAAAACTGAAAGTACTTCCAGAATTAGATAAATATAAAGGGAGTGGTCAATTTGAATCGAGAGCAAATTGCAGTAATAGATAAAATTGTTGAATTGGTCTATTGGAACAACTGGTGGTTTCAAAAAAGAGGGGATATGTCTAGTGTGAACCACTGGCTAGGTGCAATTCTGGATAACTGCTCAAGTGCAACTGACAGGTATCCTTCACAATTTGACGTTGAAAACTAAATTAGTATGGGGGCAAAAGAAAAGAAATCTCCACAAATAGTAACGTCTGAATCTATCTATTTCCAATTTTTCACCACTACATATTTTTGAAACATTGCTCAAATAGTCATTATACTAACTTTAAAAAAACTGAATGACTTCTAGTATATTTATTAATGCTTGAATTGAACCAAATGAGTCCAGACATGCTGTTCAAATTTAGTAGTTAAATTCTTTGCCACTAAGAGCCTGTTCGGCAGTCATCCAGCTCCTCAAAATACGGGAGCCGGCGGAGCGCCACTTTGATGACTCCAGAAAAATAGGCTACCGCGCCGCTCCGCTCCAGCCGCTCCAGGAGCTGAGGCGTGGAGCGGAGAGCTGCCGAACAGGGCCTAAATGTATGTTAACAGGTCAAAGTTTCTCCAAGCATATAATTCTAAATGCAATACGAGTTTTTATAAAGATGAAATGATGGTATATAGCACATGTTTAAATCAAATTAGACAGCAGAGTCATCAGGCATCAGATAACATGCACACCTAAGTGTACCACACGCAGACAGATTCTAGATTGGTATCGAATGCAAGCGAACAAGCATGGATCAAACTGAGCCACCGAACAACCTGGAATATTTCATACGAATGGCTACTCGTACCTCCATTTCCCCGGTGTTAGCAGCCTCTTGCAGTAGCCCAGATCCTTCCATGCCCTTCTGATTCTGATGTCGAGACGCACGGTCCACAGACGCCAGGACACGCTTCAGGGCCGCAATCTCTGGATCTGGAATTTGACGACACGTTGAACAGGGAGTCATGGCTTTTTCTCAGATTCTTTTTGGACAAATCCAAGGGTTGGAAGAAGCAAGGAAGCACGCCGATTGGACTTACTGCTTGGGCGCCATTTGGTCTGGAAGAAGATGGCGCTGCCATCGCCCAGCCCGCCGCCTCCGCCGCCTGGTCTGCCCTTGGGCCAGAAGCTTCCCATAGACGGGGTGGCCGTGTACTTGCCGCATCGCCCCATCAAGCTTCGGATGACAACACCGATGATGTAGCCGCCTCCCGCGGCGCCCCATCTTCCGCCGCCGCCGCTCATCCTCTGGGCAGGGAGCTAAACCTAGAGCTAGGGTCTATGGCTTCGTCGCGAATCGCGGTTTGGTGTGCGTACGGATGCGTGATGGCTTACAAAGGAAGCCTCTTCAGGCTGCTTTATGCAGTGGGAGGGGGCGAGGGGCGGGAAGGGAGAGAGAGAGAGGGTTGTGTGGGAGGGGGGAGAGACCGAGGTGGGATTTTCCGCGGAGTGTATAATGCCTTACAGCTGGCAACTGGTAAGAGGCGATTTTGTATTGGTTGACTATCTTTGACGTGGAGCACTCTCTCCATGACGATTTACATCGGTTGTTTCTTGTTTATAAAGTCAGAAAAAAAATCTTATGAAAAAGTTATTTGGGGAACCACATGTTTTTGGCGAAAAACCGAACGCTCCCTATGTCGTTAGTTTCAGATCTTGCCGTCAGTTATCAAATCATAGTTTCACTAGCGGGCGAGGCGTGTGAGGGCCGACATCACTGTTTTGGCCCTTAAGCATGATTGGTTTCGAACTGTTTCGCGATTTGATCCTTCTCCTACCATCGTAGTCCCTGATGGTAAGGTAACACAACCTACCGCCACGGTCCCCGGCGGTAGGGGTGACGGCAGACGCAAACGACACCGGTATCCCATGCTAACGTGGATAAGTGGCTACTATTGGGGTCCCTGTCGGTAGGCAGTGACACCCTACCTCCAACGACCCTGGTGGTGGGGTAGTGCAATGGGTTAAGTTAGTGAGGGGCTTGGGTGGGGCCCCACCCACCCATTCACCCCCACACTCTCTTATTCCCCGAGCTTAGCCCCCTCTCTCCCTCACCTAAGGCCCTCCCGATTTGTGCGGTGAATGGAACCGTGCATTTTCATCACTCAAGGTACCTCTCTCACCCCGCTCCCCCTCATTTTGGTTGGTTGGAATCATCTACTTTTATGGCATTGATCACTTTTGTGCAAACCCTAGCTTTGCTCATTTTGTGGTTAAATCAATGGATATGATGGTAGGCTGCGTTTAAATCAATGGAATCATCTCTGTTTACATCTGCCTTCACCCCTATCGCCAAGGACCGTGGCGGTAGGTTGTATTATACCCTAAAGCCAAGGGCTATGGGTGTAGGAAAAGTTCAAATTGTGAAACAGTTTGGAACTAGTGTCAGATCGTGCTTAAGTAAGCCAAAAGAGTCGAAACAGTGACTCCGTCCGCGTGTGGGCATCGTGGGGGAGTGGGGCCATTCATGTCATTTGTGTTCGGGACTACATCTCCATAGCCGTTTAGGGTATGACTCATGGGACAGTTAACCACATCACTGACAACCAATAATTGTTGTTTAAGTTACTACGAGCGTTAGTAAGTGAAGGAAATATGCCCTAGAGGCAATAATAAAGTTGTTATTTTATATTTCCTATGCATGATAAAGGTTTATTGTTCATGCTAGAATTGTATTGGGTGGAAACATAAATACATGTGTGAATACATAAACAAATATCGTGTCCCTAGTAAGCCTCTACTAGACTAACTCGTTGATCAAAGATGGTTAAGGTTTCCTAACCATAGACATGAGTTGTCATTTGATAACGGGATCACATCATTAG
Organism: Triticum dicoccoides; assembly: GCF_002162155.2. Classification (NCBI taxonomy): domain Eukaryota; kingdom Viridiplantae; phylum Streptophyta; class Magnoliopsida; order Poales; family Poaceae; genus Triticum; species Triticum dicoccoides. Next base: position 685,664,757 of record NC_041384.1, read on the forward strand.
GAGAATGATGTGATGGACAAGACCCATCCGTTAGCTTAGCATAATGATTGTTCAATTTATTGCTATTATTTTCTTCATGTCAAATACATATTCCTTCGACTATGAGATTATGCAACTCCCGGATACCGGAGGAATACCTTGTGTGATATCAAACGTCACAACATAACTGGGTGATCATAAAGATGCTCTGCAGGTATCTCCGAAGGTGTTTGTTGAGTTGGCATAGATCGAGATTATGATTTGACACTTCGAGTATCGAGAGGTATCTCTGGGCCCTCTTGGTAATACACATCATAAGCTTGCAAGAAAATGACTAAGGAGTTACTTACGAGGTGATGTATTACGGAACGAGTAAAGAGACTTGCCGGTAACGAGATTGAACTAGGTATGAGGATACCGACGATCGAATCTCAGGCAAGTAACATACCGATGGACAAAGGGAATTACGTATGTTGTCATAATGGTTCGACCGATAAAAGATCTTCGTAGAATATGTAGGAGCCAATATGGGCATCCAGGTTCAACTATTGGTTATTGACCGGAGAGGTGTCTCGGTCATGTCTACATAGTTCTCGAACCCGTAGGGTCCGCATGCTTAACGTTCGTTGACGATATAGTGTTATATGAGTTATATGATTTGGTGACTGAATGTTGTCCGGAGTCTCGGATGAGATCACGGACACGAAGAGGAGTTTCGAAATGGTCGAGAGTTAAAGATTGATATATAGTATGATGGTATTCGGCTATATCTTCGTGTACGATTGATATATATCACGGACCGGAATAGTTTCGGAGTGCACCGGGTACTCATCGGGTCATCGGAAGGGGTTCCGGGCACCCCCGACAAGTGTATGGGCCTTATGGGCCAAAGGAGGGACAGACCAACCCACAAGAGGGCTGGTGTGCCCCTTCCCTTGGATGGCCGGCCCTAGGGGAAGGAAAGGGGAGGGTGGCCCCTCCTGCCTTTCCCTCCTCAGGAGAGAAAGGAAAGGGGGGGGGCACCTCCTCCTTCCTTCCTCCTGCACTCCAAATAAGGAAGGGGGCGCCACTTGGAGGAAGACCCCAAGTAGGATTCGGCCTACTTGGGGGCGCCTCCTGGCTGCTCCCTCCACCCCTACCTATATATATGTGGGAGGGGTGCCTAGCACAGAACACAACATTGTCTTAGCTGCGTGTGTGGCGCCCCCTCCATCGTTTACACCCCCGGACATATTTTCGTAGTGCTTAGGCGAAGCCCTGCGGAGATAACTTCACCATCACCATCACCATGTTGTCGTCCTGCCGGAATTTATCTACTGCCTTGCCGTCTTGTTGTGACAGCCTGGATTTTGCCTTCTCTCCTTTTCCGGACTTGCCTTCTCTCTTCTTCTGGACTTGGTTTTTGCTGTGGTTTTGCCCTGACTTGATTTGGATTTTGGAATCATTTCAAATGGACTTGTCACTTGGGCATATCCTTGACTTTCACCCAAGTGACCTATCTACTCCTCATTCAACTTTATTCCTATGATAAATCCCCAAAATAATAAAATGAATATTTTTCATAAAGGAAAATATTCATTTTTCTCTCTGAAATTCAATTCAGAAACTTGTGCTCCAAAGCAACCTCCATTTTCCTTGCTCCAAAAATTCTGAAATAATTCTTGAATATTCTTTGAACCATGGCACACCTTCCCAAGAAAAAATATTGCATCACTTTTTGTAATATTTTTGCTATAGAAAATCACTTCTATTCTGGACCAGAAATGCACTGTGTACAGCAAGTGCATTTTTCCTTGATCTTTTGGCCCTGATCTTTCTTGAGCTTAAACACCCTCCTAAGAAAACCTAAACCCCAGGAGATCAGCCCTAATGGCCATCTAGAAGGTTGCTTAACTTGGCGACCAAGTTTCTGGTCAGAAACTTGCCAGCTTGGTTAAGTCAAATCTGGTCGGCCTGGGTATGAGCTTTCAACACTCCTAGACTTAACACTGCGTGGACGAGAGCGTAGACAAGGTTTGGCAGCGTTTGGGCGTCGTCTTGACCATGCCAGCATGGTGACCGCGTGAAGACACGGTGCCTGGCAGCTAGTCGCCGCGCTCTGGGTGTCGCCATCTTCTCTGTTCAACGCGTGCTCGATCCAACGCTCGCGGACGCCTGCCGCGCCGCACCTACAACCCCGAACCATCGCCCTTGACCTCTCCCTGGCGCTCGCCGATGCCGGAGATGCCGCAGCAAGCACGGGCACGTCGCGGCCAAAAGCCACAGTGCGCGCGTGCCCTTGTCCGCTTCTCAACCGCCTTCTGTGCTCGTCCGCGAGCGTGGGCAGCTCCTGCGTTGACACTGCGCGCTTGCCCCCTTGCACTGGATCCTTTCGTCGTCGTTCGCCGCGCGTCTAGAGAGCTCCGGCGGCGACACATCCACCCCTCTCGCTCCGGTTACTTATAGCGCCCCCTCCTTGATTTCTAGCCAAGCACCACTCCTCACCACCTCCACGGACATGTAGAATGGCCACAACTCGGTCGAGCAGGCCTCTGGACATCGCCTCGACCAGAGAACTCCAGCGACCTCTGCAGCGAGGCCACCGCGCTCCGGTGCCTCTCGAGCTCAGGAAACTGCTTGGGCATGGCATTGGAGGCATGTTGGTGCTGCCTGGACGCTTCGGAGCCCTCGGAGTCGCCCCCTAGCCGTCGTCTTCAACCACTCCGGTGAACCCCGTCCGCCACCATAGCTTGCGAGATCGACCGCGAGCAGCTCCGTCCACCCCAAGCCAAGCCACGGGTACGGGCAGGTGCGCCACGAGCCTAGCTTCAATCCTATCCCTCTAGCCTAGCCCCAAACCCCCTCGTCACCGATGTAAGCTCCGGCGAAGCATCGCCTCTCTCTGATTTCGCGCTCCCCCTCTCTCTCCTGAGGCGCGGGGCCTACCAGTCAGCCCCACCACTCGCGCCCGAAGCGGTACGAGTGGAGGCGTATTTCTCCTTTACGCCTTCGACGTCACCCCCTGGAATTTCTTTTTAATTCAAATTAAATCAGAAATTTGACTAAACTTTGACCAGCCACCATTTCTAAACCATAAGTCCAAATGATTTGATTCTTTTTGCATTGTCTTTGTTTCGGAAATATCTAGCAGCACACCAAAAGGTGGATTCTGCCTTGCTGCCTAGAATTCCTGGTGCAATTCAGAGAGGTTTTTGACATTTATTTTTGTGGTTTTAATTTTTTTTCAGAAGAAGGAGCTTGTCTTGAAGCAAACCAAGAGGGGTGTGATCCTCCTCTACACTAAGGCAAGCCACACCAGCATTTGGATGGTGTTATTTCAATATCTATGATTTTCTACTTGAATATGAGTTCTTATTTGCATTTAAAATTTGATAAATAAATTTGGTTAATTGTTAGTTACTTTATCATGCTTGATATGCTTGGTTTAGTTACTGGTTGAATGCATGAACTTGTTTGGTTAAGTAGAATAAGATTTTGCACTAGTTATATTGCTATGGTAAATAATGATAGTTTCTTTTATTAAGTGATATTTTCATTTAAATGATGAGCTAATAAAAATATTGCTTGATAATAAAAATGAGTTAGAACCAGAGAAGTTTTACTCATAAGTAATTGCAAGATAATTATGTTGATAAGTTAGATCCATCTTTATGAGTTGTTTGCTTTGCATGACGAGTAGTTGCATGATTATGGCATGTTATCATTGTTATTGATAAAAAGTTTTTATCAAAGTTAAACTTGATTAAGGTCAACTTGAGTATGATGTTGATCACATCATGGTGCCACTGAATCGGGTTTTATTCAGTGCGACCACATTTACCTTGTGGGAAGGTCTTGATTCGGTCCTTTGTTGTGCCTCTCAGCGGTGCCTCCCGCGAGGGAAGGTTATGGGCGTGCATACCCTGGCCCGGTAGGTAGACATAACCTTGTGTGTTCGTTTTTGTTTTTATGGTACCTTGTCCCCGTTTGGGACCATTTTGCCACGATGGTGGCCGTTGGTGTCTTTGGTAGACACAGGGCCACCCAAGACCTAGCCCTGAGAGGGAGTTGGTCGGAGTGGCCGGGAGAGTGCCATGACAAAGGGAGGGTTTCGTTGGAACGCTTTGGTCCACCCGAATGGGAGTGCAAGGCTAGGTGTTCCGTAGTGTGGGTAAAGTGCGCTACCTCTGCAGAGTGTATATTAATCTATCGATAGCCGCGTCCTCGGTTATGGGCATAGCTCATGAGTAAGTCACACCATGGATCAACTTTTATAATAAATCTTGCGAACTAAATGATTGGTGTGATGCATTGGTTTCCTGGTGAATCATGAACTCTTGAGGTGTTCATGAGTGATTGATTTCAGTTGTGGCCCGGGTATGGTCACCGTTTGGTTACGAGGTAACCGCCTGGTAAGCGAGTCCATGAGACTCAGTGCAAGTATTGATTCCATTGCATCTGTAGTAGTTCTTGCATTGCATTAATCTGACTAATTGTCATGATATTGTCTGTCATCGTGCTTATGTTTGTTGTGAGCTTCCAAGTACATTCAATGTATTGGCCTGGTGTGTTATGCCAGCTTTCAGGCAAGTCGATTCGCATCGAAGCGCATCTCGTGTCTAGGCTGTGTCCACGTCGGTGTCCCTGTGCTATGGAGTTTTCACTTCATCGTTCTTCCGCTGCCGCGTAGTTCGTGTGATCGAGGCCCTCACCATGTTCATTAAATAATGTACATACTGTCCAGCCGCACCGTGTGTGCCGCTCGGCCTCGTATCTTGATGTAATGTCAGACTTATGTAATCTGCTAGCATCAATAAAGCGGTTGTTTCTGTACCATGTTGTTGTGTGTTGCCAGAAGACTCGATCTCTGTGCTGGCAATGCAGGGTAAACCGGTTGCTCTGAGTCGGGGTGCCACAACGCTTGGTATCTGAGCCGCGCTGATTATAGGACACGCTAGACCGTTAGTGCGTTAGTGAAATGGTAGATAGCTTCGTTTGAATGCCGGTAGTCATAGAAATTGGTTGCTGCATTGCATGCATGTTTATCTGTTGTTATTACTAACTGTATGGTTTGTGAGTGTAGATGGCTCCAGTACCAATCTTGTACCATCCTGAGCCAGCTCCGTACACACCGCCGCACCTGCTTCAAAACGTGTGGCGACGACTCTACCCAGAGGGTGCTGATCCAGAGTATCGGGTGTATCGGGGGCATCTGGCTGGTGCATTGTATGAGTATTATGCTGAGGTCACTCTACACCACAGTTCCCCTACTAAGGGTGGTCTTGCTTCTACGCCATCTCAGGCGGTTCAGTTTGCTGCTATCGAGGCTCTTGTAGACTTGCGCTACAACGAGGTTCGCATGCACACCCACCCAGGTCTTTTCAACTACCCATCTCTGCACGAGAATTGGCATATCCGCTTTCCTTTAATTAATCCGGCATGCCATCGTCCCACTAGCCACCTTTCCTGCTACATCACTGCCAGTTATCTCTGAAAGGATCAATATAGTTGACTAGAGGGGGGGGGGGGTGAATAGGCAACTAACAAATTTTAGCTTTTCTTTACCAAATTAAACTTTGTATCAAAGTAGGTTGTCTAGATGTGCAACTAGGTGAGCAACCTATATGATGCAACACATACAAGCACACAAGCAAGCAAGGAAAGTAACACAAGTAAGCTTGCAAAAGTAAAGGGATGAGAAAACCAAAAGTGGAGCCAGTGAAGACAAGGATGTGTTACCGAAGTTCCTTCCTTTTGAAGGGAAGTACGTCTCCGTTGGAGCGGTGTGGAGGCACAATGCTCCCCAAGAGCCACTAAGGCCACCGTATTCTTCTCACGCCCTCACACAATGCGAGATGCCGTGATTCCACTATTGGTGCCCTTGAAGGCGGCGACCGAACCTTTACAAACAAGGTTGGGGCTCTCTCCACAACTTAATTAGAGGCTCCCAACGAAACCACGAAGCTCCACCATAATGGAATATGGCTCCGAGGTGACCTCAACCGTCTAGGGTGCTCAAACACCCAAGAGTAACAAAATCCACACAAGAAAGTATGGGGGAAGCAAATATCCTTTGGTGGAAGTGTAGACCTAGGTCTCCTCCTTTAATCCCTAGCAAATGAACAAGTTTGAGTGGCTAGAGAGAGAGATTGGGCAAGAGAGCTTGAAGTGCATTAATGGTGGAGTGAGAGAGGTCAAAGGTGAGAGTGGTAGGTGGGAGAAGCTCCCTTATATAGCAACCCTAAATTCCAGCCGTTACTGCGTTTTTTTGCACTGCAGCGGTACAATCGGTCCTCGTCCCGGTACAACCGGGACTCATGGTGTATCTGCAGAACCCTACCAAGCGGTACAACCAGACCTGCAGGCAGTAGTACCGGTTAAGAAAATAACTGGACTAACCACCTAGCCACCGCACAACCACCGGATCAAAACAGAAGCTTGACCGGTACTTGGGCGGTGCTTGGCCGAAACAACCGCATGGCCTTAAGCTCTTGGGCGGCTAAGTTCTGAGCCGAAGAACCGCTCGGACCACCAGTGGTACCGGTCATCGAGTAATGATGGACCAACCGGGCCACTACCACCCAAGAACCGCATCAAAACAGAAGCTCGAGCGGTACTTGAGCGGTGCATGGCCGGAACCACCGCCCTAGCGTTTGCAGAGCATGGTGGCGGTACCACCGCCCGGAGGCAGCGGTACAACCGCTCGATCAAAGCTGATGAGCGTCAAGACCCAGCGGTACAACTGCTCCAGAGAGCGGTACAACCGCTGGGCAGAAACAGTGAGCAGGAATAGATAAGGGAAGAGATAAGGGAACTCTCTCTCTCTCTCACACATGAGAAAGACAAAGGAGGGGTGAAGAAGGTGTACGTGAAAAGATTCCCCCAGTTCTTTCTAATGAGGATTCCCTCTTGATAGTACGGGTTCCCTACGACCAAAGAGATAAAAAGCATAGGGGACTCCGTCTTCGATCTTTTCCTACAAGAGAGAATAGCTTTCCGACGTAGGCCTAAGCGTCAAGAACCTGGAACATTTAGCACAAGATTAGACCAACAAAGGGTTGTCATCATCATTCAAAACATAAAGTAGGGAAATGCCCTTTCAATCTCCCCCTTTTTGGTGGATGATGACAATAACATGATTTGCAAGAGAGAAGTCTATGAAATCTAGTCAGAACTCCCCCTAGATGTGTGCCCCGATAAGAACAATCTGATAGAAAGCATGGGCACACTTTCAGGGCTAGACTCCCCCTAGATTTTATAGACTCACCACTCTAAGCACATAATATGAGAGACAACATAACGGATAGATAGAAATAATAACAATAGTAATAACCGACAAACTGATAGCAATAAAAAGAGTAGCATAAGTCTCACACACAGCAAGAAACCATGAACAAAGTTCAACACTAAAGAGAAACACGAGGAAACGAGAAACCCAACCCATGCAAATCCCGAGACCTATAGAACCCTCTCCCCCTTTGGCATCAAGACATCAACAAGGAAAAGAGTGAAGCTAGCGTCCCAAAGCTCAGTAGTCCACCTCTGACTCCTCGGTCGCATCTGGATCCTCATCAGCAGAGTCGTCATCGTCGTCGTGATCGGATTCCTCCATGGCATTGTCAGCAGCAGCAGAAGAGGTGGATGGCTGGGGAGGGGCCTCATCATCAGTCCAGGTGCTGTGGGTTGAAATCCAACGCTCCTCTGGGGTGATGCTCTTCTCAGAGCCACTCTGAACCGACATATTGAGGTGCTTCATCATTGCAACTTGGCGACGCCGTGCAAGCTTCTCATTGACATGTGCCTCATACATCTTCTTCTGGATGTCAGTCTGGAGATAAAAGGTCTTCTTCACCTTGGCAGTGAGCTTGGCCACCCAAGAGGGCTTGGCCCCTGGCTCCATCTCAAAGTCCTCATCGTCAGAAGTGGCATAGACATCCTCAGGAGCATTGGCAGGGAAGCGGGGCTCGGCGTGCTTCTTCTTCTTAAGAAGCTTGACCTCATGAATAGTGAGATTGTCTCGAGAAGTGAGGAGCTCTCCAGGATGACAAACATCCCACACAGATTTCAGAAAGCACATGACAAACGGAGTGTAGATCGGGACCTTATGGTAGATGATCATGTTGTACATTTCATGCCACAGCCAATTGGACACATCAAATGTTGCACCAGTCCCCACCATGGTCTTCATAGCAACCATCAAGTCAACCAGATAGCCATGAATCTCATCTTGGTTGCCCACCTTGGGCAAGAGCACCTTACGGAACACTCGGTGCATGATTTCATAGACCTTCTTCAAATCCTTGGATTCTCCAATAATCCCACGGCCCCGAATGTATAAGGGGCAAGCTTATCCTTAGGCATGGACTCAGGATGGTCATGAGGATGAATGCCACCCCTTCCTTCCAGACCAGTATCATCATATCCAATAGCATTGCAGAAATCCCTCCAGGGAACTTGAAAGAGCTCATCACAACACATGAAAGAGAGAGTGCGTGCGTAATCTTCTCCAAAGTGAACCGTGGCATAGAACTAATGGATGAGTTGAACATCAAAGTCACAGTTGACTGACATGAGCTTGACAAGATCAACTTCCTCGTAGAGAGCCAATGCCTCACCAAAATACTCCAAGTTGCTCCTCCAATGGTCAAGATCGATGGTCCACTGCTTGGCATACCTGTTCTTGTTGTGCTCAAAGAGTTCATGTACAATTCGTACTTGCATCTCATTCCGGAACTGAACGGTGGTCCTACGAGGAGCAATGGGAACCTCATAAGGATTCTTCGAGTGGTAGGCTTCCCAATCCTTGGCTTTCCAGCGATGCAACGGCAGTACCACATGTTGCTTTGCAGCGGCAGACTTTTCACGACGAGTGGGCTCGGTGGGAATCACAACCTCTTCTTCGTCATCAGACACAACCGGACGCAAGGTCCGTCGTGCCCTCTTCTTGGTCTTGCGAGGAGCAGAGCGATAACTAGAGCCACCTGAACACACACACGAGGAGAACACAAGAGACCCAACAAAGATGAGAGGATTGCACACACAAAGAAGAAAAGATATATTGCAGAAACTTAGAAGAAATAGGGCTACATGGTGCAGATATCCCGGTTGAACCGGTTCTCCTACCGGTAGTACCGCTCCAGCGGTTGTACCGCCCGCAGAGGCGGTAGAACCGCTGGACAGTGGTACTACAGGTAGAGACTAAATTGAACCGCGAAATATGAATCATACTAGCCATATTCTACTTTGAAAGACGTGCAATCTAAGCAGGATGCAAAAAGTGATCTCTTCTACCCAATAGTTTAATCAATAAATGCGGAATGTCAAGTAATGCCCTAGAACAAAGGGAACAAACCCTAGAATGAAGAACAAAGTACAAAGGGGCATTACCGTCATCCATGGGAAGAGATCGGGAAGGAGGAGGCCTCCTTGGAGAGGATCCACGGAGACCCCATGGATCCAAAGTGCGAGAAGCACTCCGGGGCAGAGGCAATGGCGGCCGGCGGCTAGGGCACAAGATGGGAAGGGCTGGGGAAGGAAGAAAAGAAACCCCCACCAGCCCCAAGGGGTATATATAGACCCAAATCCGTGCGGCGGTTGTACCGCTCAAGGGAACGGTTGTACCGCTGCCTGGTACGAGCCAGTGGTTGTGGGCGGTATTTCCGTCGCCAAGAGGCAGCGGTAGTAACGCCGTAACCAACCGGTAGAACCGGCCAGACGGGCACCCCAGTGGTTGAGCGGTGGAACCACTCAGCCACTGCTGGGAGACCGCCTGGAGAGCACCGGCGGTTGAACCGCCCGTGACCCCGGTTGTACCGCCCGGATACCATCACCAAAGCCAAAGACAAGAGTGTGTTGGGGATCGTAGCAGAAATTTAAAATTTTCTACGCATCACCAAGATCAATCTATGGAGTAATCTAGCAATGAGGGGAAGGAGAGTGCATCTACATACCCTTGTAGATCGCTAAGTGGAAGCGTTGCAAGAATGCGGATGAAGGAGTCATACTCGTAGCGATTCAGATCGCGGTTGATTCCGATCTAAGCGCCGAACCACGGCGCCTCCGCGTTCAACACACGTGCAGCCCGGTGACGTCTCCCACGCCTTGATCCAGCAAGGGGAGACGGAGAGGTTGGGAAGACTCCGTACAGCAGCAGCACGACGGCATGGTGGTGGTGGAGGAGCGCGGGACTCCAGCAGGGCTTCGCCAAGCACTACGAGAGACGAGGAGGGAGAGAGGTAGGGCTGCGCCAAGAGAGAGATCAAATCGTATGTTGGGCAGCCCCCATACCTCAAGTATATATAGGGGGAGGGGAGGGGGCTGCGCCCCCTCTAGGGTTCCCACCCCAAGGGGTGCGGCAGCCCTAGATCCCATCTAGGGTGGCGGCCACAAGGGGGAGAGGGGGAGGCGCACCTCGGGTGGGCCTTAGGGCCCATCTGCCATAGGGTTTGCCCCCTTCCCCTCTTGGAGGCGCCTTGGGCCTTGGTGGGAGGTGCCCCAGCCCACCTAGGGGCTGGTCCCTTCCCACTATTGTCCCATGTAGGCCTCCGGGGCTGGTGGCCCCACCCGATGGACCCCCGGGACCCTCCCGGTGGTCCCGGTACGTTACTGATAGCACCCTAAACTTTTCCGGTGACCAAAACAGGACTTCCCATATATAAATCTTTACCTCTGGACCATTCCGGTACTCCTTGTGACGTTCGGGATCTCATATGGGACTCCGAACAACATTCGGTAACCGCGTACATAGTTTCCCTATAACCCTAGCGTCATCGAACCTTAAGTGTGTAGACCCTACGGGTTCGGGAGTCATGCAGACATGGCCGAGACAACTCTCCGGTCAATAACCAACAGCGGGATCTGGATACCCATGTTGGTTCCCACATGCTCCACGATTATCTCATCGGATGAACCACGATGTCAAGGATTCAATCAATCCCGTATACAATTCCCTTTGTCTAGCAGTATAGTACTTGCCCGAGATTCGATCGTTGTTATCCCGATACCTTGTTCAATCTCGTTACCGGCAAGTCTCTTTACTCATTCTGTAACACATCATCCCGTGATCAACTCCTTGGTCACATTGTGCACATTATGATGATGTCCTACCGAGTGGGCCCAGAGATACGTCTCCGTTACACGGAGTGAGAAATCCCAGTCTCGATTCGTGCCAACCCAACAAACACTTTTGACGATACCCGTAATGCACCTTTATAGCCACCCAGTTACGCTGTGACGTTTGGCACACCCAAAGCACTCCTACGGTATCCGGGAGTTGCACAATCTTATTGTCTAAGGAAAATGATACTTGACATTAGTAAAGCTTTAGCATACGAACTACACGATCTTGTGCTAGGCTTAGGATTCGGTCTTGTCCATCACATCATTCTCCTAATGATGTGATCCCGTTATCAACGACATCCAATGTCCATGGTCAGGAAACCATAACCATCCATTGATCAACGAGGTAGTCAACTAGAGGCTTACTAGGGACATGGTGTTGTCTATGTATCCACACATGTATCTGCGTTTCCTATCAATACAATTCTAGCATGGATAATAAACGATTATCATGAACAAGGAAATATGATAATAACCAATTTATTATTGCCTCTAGGGCATATTTCCAACAGTCTCCCACTTGCACTAGAGTCAATAATCTAGTTCACATCGCCATGTGATTAACACTCACAGGTCACATCGCCATGTGACCAACATCCAAAGAATTTACTAGACTCAATAATCTAGTTCACATCACTATGTGATAACACTCAATGAGTTCTGGGTTTGATCATGTTATGCTTGTGAGAGAGGTTGTAGTCAACGGGCCTGCCATATTCAGATCCCTATGTTTTTCGCAAAACTTTATGTCATATCGTAGATGCTGCTACCACGTTCCACTTGGAGCTATCCCAAATTGTTGCTCCATTATACGTATCCGGTATCTCTACTCAGAGCTATCAGGATAGGTGTTAAGCTTGCATCGACGTAACTCTTTATGTCGAACTCTTTATCACCTCCATAACCGAGAAACATTTCCTTGTTCCTCTAAGGATAATTTTGACAGCTATCTGGTGATCCACTCCTAGATCACCTTTGTACCCTCTTGCCAGACATGTGGCAAGGCACACATCAGGTGCGGTACTCAGCATGGCATACCGTATAGAGCCTATGACAAAAGCATAGGGGACGACCTTCGTCCTTCCTCTTTCTTCTGCCATGGTCAAGCTTTGAGTCTTACTCAACTTCACACCTTACAACTTAGGTAAGAACCCCTTCTTTGATTAATCTATTTTGAACTCCTTCAAAATCATGTGAAGGTGTGCGTTCTTTGAAAGTATCATCAGGCGTATTGATCTATCTCTATAGATCTTGATGCCCAATATGTAAGCAGCTTTATCCAGGTCTTCCTTTGAAAATCACTCTTCAAACAACCGTTTATGCTTTCCAGAAATTCTACATTATTTCGGATCAACAATATGTCATCCACATATACTTATCAGAAATGTTGTAGTGCTCCCACTCACTTTCTTGTAAATACAAGTTTCTAGCAAACATTGTATAAACCTAAAAGCTTTGATCACTCCATCAAAGCATATATTCTGACTCTGAGATGCTTGCTCTAGTCCATAGAAGGATCGCTGGAGCCAGCATACCTCTTAGCATCCTTAGGATCGACAAAACTTTGATTGTATCACATACAACTCTTTCTTACGAAAACTGGTAAGAAAACTTGTTTTTGACATCCATCTGTTAGATTTCATAATCGAAAAATACAGCTAATGCTAACATGATTCCGACGGACTTAAGCATCGCTATGGGTGAGAAATTCTCATCGTAGTCAACTCCTTGAACTTGTGAAAAGACTCTTTCCCACAAGTCGAGCTTCATAGACGGTAACATTACCACCCACGTCCGTCTTCTTCTTAAAGATCCATTTATCTCAATGGCTTGCCGATCATCGGGCAAGTCCACCAAAGTCCATACTTTGTTCTGATACATGGATCCTATCTCGGATTTCATGGCTTCTAACCATTTGTCGGAATACAGGCCCACCATCGCTTCTCCATAGCTCGTAGGTTCATTGTTGTCTAACAACATGATATCTAAGACAGGATTACCGTACCACTTAGGAGTAGTACATATCCTTGTCGACCTACGAGGTTTGATAGAAACTTGCTCCGAAGCTTCATGATCACTATCATTAACTTCCTATTCAACAGACGTAGGCTCCACAGAAAACATCTTTCTGTGTTGCATCACTCTCTGGTTGAAGTAAAGGTTCGACAACCTCATCAAGTTCTATCTTCCTCCCACTCAATTCTTTCAAGAGAAACTCCTTCTCGAGAAAGGACCCGTTCTTAGCGACAAACAATTTGCCCTCGGATCTGAGATAGAAGGTAAACCCAACTGTCACCTTTGGGTATCCTATGAAGATGTGTTTGCCCGCTTTTGAGTTCGAGCTTCTCCGGCTAAAGCCTTAAGCATCGCAGCCCCAAACATTAAGAAACGACAACTTTGGTTTCTTGCCAAACCAATGTTCATACGACGTCATCTCAACGGACTTATATGGTTTCCTATCTAAAGTGAATGCAGCTGTCTCTAACGCATATCCTCAAAATGAAAACGGTAGATCGGTAAGAGACATCATAGATCGCACCATATCTCATAAGGTTCCATTACGATGTCCGGACACACCATTACCCTGTGGTGTTCCAGGTGGCTTCAACTGTGAAACAATTCCACAATGTCTTAAGTGATTGCCAAACTCATAACTCAGAAATTCTCATCGATCAGATCGTAGGAATTTGATCTTCTTGTTATGATGGTTCTTAACTTCACTCTGAAATCGCTTGAACTGTTCAAATGTTTCAGACTTGTGCTTCATTAAGTAAATATACCTATATCTACCCAAATCGTCAGTGAAGATGAGAAAATAGCGATATCCACCGCATGCTTCAATTCTCATTGGATCACACGCATCAGCATGTATGATTTCCAACAAGTCACTTGCCCGTTTCATTGTACCTGAAAACGGGGTCTTAGTCATCCCGCCCATGAGGCATGGCTCGCATGTGTCAAGCGATTCAAAATCAAGTGACTCCAAACATCCATCGATATGGAGTTTCTTCATGCATCTTACGCCAATATGACCTAAGCGGCAGTGCCACAAGAAAGTGGTACTATCATTATTAACTCTACATCTTTTGGCGTGAACATGCGTATTACCACGACCGAGATTCAATGAACCATTCACATAGGGTGCATGACCATGAAAGGTATCATTCATGTAAACAGAATAACCATTATTCTCTAACTTAAATGAATGACCGTATTGCAATGAACATGACCTAATCATATTCATGCTCAACTTAGACACCTGATAACATTTATCTAGGTTCAATACTAATCCCGAGGGCAGATGGAGCATGCGATGGTGATCTCATCCACTTTGGAAACACTTCCAACATACATCGTCACCTCGCCCTTAGCCAGTCTCCGTTTAGTCCGTAGCTTTTGCTTCAAGTCACCAAAAAATAGCAACTGAATCGGTATCCAATACCCAGGTGCTACCAGGAGTACTAGTGGGGTACACATTAATAACATGTATATACTTTGTTGAAGTTGCCAACCTTCTTATCTACCATGCATTCGGGGTAATTCCGCTACCAGTGACCGTTCCCCTTACAATAGAAGCACTTAGTCTCGGGTTTGGGTTCAACCTTGGGTTCCTTCACTGGAGCGGCAACTGGTTTGCCATCCATGAAGTTTCCCTTCTAGCCCTTGCCCTTCTTGAAATCAGTGGTCTTGTTAAACCATCAACACTTGATGCTCCTTCTTGATTTCTACCTTTTGCGGTCTTAAGCACCGCGAACAGCTCCGGGATCAACTCCATCCCTTGCATGTCATAGTTCATCACGAAGATCTAGTAGCTTAGTGATAGTGACTAGAGAACTCTATCAATCACTATCTTATCTAGAAGTTTAACTCCCACTTGATTTAAGTGATTGTAGCACCCAGCATTCTGAGCACATGCTCACTAGCTGAGCTATTCTCCTCCATCTTGTTGGCAAAAGAACTTGTCAGAGGTCTCATACCTCTCAACACGGCATGAGCCTGAAATCCCAATTTCAGCTCTTGGAACATCTCATATGTCTTATGGCGTTCAAAATGTCATTGGAATCCCGATTCTAAGCCGTAAAGTATGGTGCACTAAACTATCAAGTAGTCATCAGGATGTGTCTGTTAGGTGTTCACAACATCCACAGACGACGTTGTAGGGGTTTGCACATCGAGCGGTGCATCGAAGACGTAAGCCTTTTGTGTAGCAGTGAGGACACTCCTCGGACTACGGACCCAGTCTGCATCATTGCTTACCATAACTTTCAACTTAGTCTTTCTCTAGGAACGTATTGAAACAGGGAGCTACAACGTGAGCTATTTATCTACAACATATTTGCAAAGACAATTTAGACTATGTTCATGATAATTAAGTTCATCTAATCAAATTATTTAATGAACTCCCACTCAGATAGACATCCCTCTAGTCATCTAAGTGATACATGATCCGAGTCAACTAGGCTGTGTCCGATCATCACGTGAGACGGACTAGTCATCTTCGGTGAACATCTTCATGTTGATCGTATCTTCTATACGACTCATGCTCGACCTTTCGGTCTTCCGTGTTCCAAGGCCATTTCTGTACATGCTAGGCTCGTCAAGTCAACCTAAGTGTATTGCGTGTGTAAATCTGGCTTACACCCGTTGTATTCGAATGTTGGAATCTATCACACCCGATCATCACGTGGTGCTTCGAAACAACGAACCTTCACAACGGTGCACAGTTAGGGGGAACACTTTCTTGAAATTATTGCGAGGGATCATCTTATTTAAGCTACCGTCATTCTAAGCAAATAAGATGTAAAACATGATAAACATCACATGCAATCAAATAGTGACATGATATGGCCAATATCATTTTGCTCCTTTTGATCTCCATCTTCGGGGCTCCATGATCATCGTTGTCACCGGCATGACACCATGATCTCCATCATTGTGTCTTCTTGAAGTTGTCTCGTCATCTATTACTTCTACTACTATGGCTAACGCTTTAGCAATAAAGTAAAGTAATTACATGACGTTTATGTTGACACGCAGGTCATAAATAAATTAAGACAACTCCTATGGCTCCTGCCGGTTGTCATACTCATCGACATGCAAGTCGTGATTCCTATTACAAGAACATGATCAATCTCATACATCACATATATCATTCATCACATCCTTTTGGCCATATCACATCACATGGCACATGCTACAAAAACAAGTTAGACGTCCTCTAATTGTTGTTGCAAGTTTTTACGTGGTTGCTATAGGTTTCTAGCAAGAACGTTTCTTACCTACGCCAAAACCACAACGTGATATGCCAATTTCTATTTACCCTTCATAAGGACCCTTTTCATCGAATCCGATCCGACTAAAGTGGGAGAGACAGACACCCGCTAGCCACCTTATGCAACTAGTGCATGTCAGTCGGTGGAACCAGTCTCACGTAAGCGTACGTGTAAGGTCGGTCCGGGCCGCTTCATCCCACGATGCCGCCGAATCAAGATAAGACTAGTAACGGCAAGTAAATTGACAATATTGACGCCCACAACTGCTTTGTGTTCTACTCGTGCATAGAAACTACGCATAGACCTAGCTCATGATGCCACTGTTGGGGATCGTAGCAGAAATTTAAAATTTTCTACGCATCACCAAGATCAATCTATGGAGTAATCTAGCAACGAGGGGAAGGAGAGTGCATCTACATACCCTTGTAGACGGCTAAGCGGAAGCGTTGCAAGAACGCGGATGAAGGAGTCGTACTCGTAGCGATTCAGATCACGGTTGATTCCGATCTAAGCGCCGAACCACGGCGCCTCCGCGTTCAACACACGTGCAGCCCGGTGACGTCTCCCATGCCTTGATCCAGCAAGGGGAGAAGGAGAGGTTGGGAAGACTCCATCTAGAAGAAGCACGACGGCGTGGTGGTGGTGGAGGAGCGCGGGACTCCAGCAGGGCTTCGCCAAGCACTACGAGAGACGAGGAGGGAGAGAGGTAGGGCTGCGCCAAGAGAAAGATCAAATCGTATGTTGGGCAGCCCCCATACCTCAAGTATATATAGGGGGAGGGGAGGGGGCTGCGCCTCCTCTAGGGTTCCCACCCCAAGGGGTGCGGCAGCCCTAGATCCCATCTAGGGTGGCGGCCACAAGGGGGAGAGGGGGAGGCGGACCTGGGGTGGGCCTTAGGGCCCATCTGCCCTAGGGTTTGCCCCCTTCCCCTCTTGGAGGCGCCTTGGGCCTTGGTGGGAGGTGCCCCAGCCCACCTAGGGGCTGGTCCCTTCCCACTATTGGCCCATGTAGGCCTCCGGGGCTGGTGGCCCCACCCGATGGACCCCCGGGACCCTCCCAGTGGTCCCGGTATGTTACCGATAGCACCCGAAACTTTTCCGGTGACCAAAATGGGACTTCCCATATATAAATCTTTACCTCCGGACCATTTCGATACTCATCGTGACGTCCGGGATCTCATCCGGGACTCCGAACAACATTCAGTAACCGCGTACATACTTTCGCTATAACCCTAGCGTCATCAAACCTTAAGTGTGTAGACCGTACGGGTTCGGGAGTAATGCAGACATGGCCGAGACAACTCTCCGGTCAATAACCAATAGCGGGATCTGGATACCCATGTTGGTTCCCACATGCTCCACGATGATCTCATCGGATCAACCACGATGTCAAGGATTCAATCAATCCCGTATACAATTCCCTTTGTCTAGAGGTATAGTACTTGCCCGAGATTCGATCGTCGGTATCCCGATACCTTGTTCAATCTCGTTACCGGCAAGTCTCTTTACTCGTTCCGTAACACATCATCCCGTGATCAACTCCTTGGTCACATTGTGCACATTATGATGATGTCCTACCGAGTGGGCCCAGAGATACGTCTCCGTTACACGGAGTGACAAATCCCAGTCTCGATTCGTGCCAACCCAACAGACACTTTCGGAGATACCCGTAGTGCACCTTTATAGCCACCCAGTTACGTTGTGATGTTTGGCACACCCAAAGCACTCCTACGGTATCCGGGAGTTGCACAATCTCATGGTCTAAGGAAATGATACTTGACATTAGAAAAGCTTTAGCATACGAACTACACGATCTTGTTCTAGGCTTAGGATTGGGTCTTGTCCATCACATCATTCTCCTAATGATGTGATCCCGTTATCAACGACATCCAATGTCCATGGTCAGGAAACCATAACCATCCATTGATCAACGAGCTAGTCAACTAGAGGCTTACTAGGGACATGGTGTTGTCTATGTATCCACACATGTATCTGAGTTTCCTATCAATACAATTCTAGCATGGATAATAAACGATTATCATGAACAAGGAAATATGATAATAACCAATTTATTGTTGCCTCTAGGGCATATTTCCAACAGAGTGTGCAATGAGACTAGATGGCTTGAGGAAGGGAAGGCTTGGGATAGAGAAGGCACGGGGAAAAAAGGTGGGTCTCCAAGAAAAACAAAAAGAAAAAGAAAGAGAACCACACTTGGAGACCCCAACACCTAGCGTCTAAGGCACGAACAAGAAGAACTAACACAAGGCACAACACGAACAAGGGGGTCGGAAGCCGTAGCCCCCTATGTATGAGTCAATTGGTATGGCACCGCGAAGAATTATCCTTGGGCCCATGACC
Source organism: Triticum dicoccoides (assembly GCF_002162155.2). Classification (NCBI taxonomy): domain Eukaryota; kingdom Viridiplantae; phylum Streptophyta; class Magnoliopsida; order Poales; family Poaceae; genus Triticum; species Triticum dicoccoides. The sequence goes on from NC_041384.1 coordinate 685,683,466, forward strand.
AAAACTCGTTTCTGAAGCACAAGTACCATCACAAATGGCTAATGTGAAAGAGTTGTTCAATTTATGCATAATGGGGGGAGGGATAGTTCATCGAGAGAAAAACACTCCCCCTATGTCCATGCCTGCATCTAAACAATATAACAAGTTGAGTATGGTGGGGTGTGCAAGGGTTCAAGTAGCATTCCTCGAATCAATGATATTTAGCTCATGCCTTAACTCACGAAATCTTGCTTCATCCAACGGCTTCGTGAAAATATCTGCAAGGTTATCATGAGTGTTGACATAGTTGAGCTCGATATCCCCTCGCCTAATGTGATCTTGGATGAAGTGATACCGAATCTCGATATGCTTCGTCTTGAAGTGTTGCACCGGGTTGAGAGAAATCTTGATGGCACTTTCATTGTCACACCAAAGAGGCACTTTGTCACAAATGACACCGTAATCCTTTAAAGTTTGCCTCATCCACAAGAGTTGTGCACAACAACTACCGGCCACTACATACTCCGCTTCGGTAGACGAGAGAGACACACAACTTTGCTTTTTGGAAGACCAACTTACCAAAGAGCAACCAAGGAATTGGCACCCTCCGGAAGTGGACTTCCTGTCGTCCACTTTGTCTCCCACCCAATCGGAATCTGAATACCCTACAAGCTTGAAGTTTGCTCCTCTTGGGTACCATAAGCCAAAGTTTGGGGTATGAGCCAAATATCGAAAGATTCGTTTCTTAGGTGCGGCTTGAAACCGTGCACAAATTCCCACACTCAACATGATATCCAGTCTAGATGCACAAAGGTAAAGCAAGGAGCCAATCATGGAGCGATATACCTTTTGATCCACCGCTTTACCATTGGGATCTATGTCAAGTTGGCATTTGGTGGGCATTGGAGTGGAAGCCGGCTTGACATCACTTAGCTTGAATCTCTTGAGCATGTCTTGAGTGTATTTGGCTTGGTTGATGAAGGTTCCTTCTCTTCTTTGCTTCACTTTGAACCCTATAAAGAACTTAAACTCTCCCATGGAAGACATCTGAAACTTTGAGGTCATGAGTGTGGCAAATTCCTCATTGAAAGCTTTGTTAGGGGAACCAAAGATAATATCATCAACATATAATTGGCATACAAACAACTCCCCTTTGACCTTCTTAGTAAAAAGAGTGGGGTCGATTAGCCCAACTTCAAAACCACGGTCTTGTAACAACTCGGTAAGGTGGTCATACCACGCACGTGGGGCTTGTTTAAGGCCATAGAGTGCCTTATTGAGTTGATACACATGATCGGGAAAATAGGGATCCTCGAACCCGGGGGGTTGCTTGACATAAACCAATTCATTAATAGGACCATTAAGAAAAGCACTCTTCACATCCATTTGTTGCAACTTAAAGTTATGATGATAAGCATATGCAATCAATAAGCGAATGGATTCAAGACGAGCAACGGGAGCAAATGTTTCACCGTAGTCGATACCCTCGACTTGGGAGTAGCCTTGTGCTACCAAGCGAGCCTTGTTGCGAATGATAATCCCATGGGCATCTTGCTTTTTCTTAAATATCCACTTGGTTCCAATGACATTGTGGTTCCCCGACGGTCTTGGCACCAATCTCCATACTTTGTTGCGCTCGAAGTTGTTGAGTTCTTCATGCATGGCATTGAGCCTATCCGGATCTTCGAGCACCTCATAGACCTTATGGGGTTCGACACAAGATACAAACGCGTGATGTTCACAATAGTTTGCTAATTTTCTACGAGTGCTTACCCCCTTTCTTAAGCTTCCAAGCACATTCGTCATGAGATGATCCTTGGTGGAGAACTTGGAAGCAACCTTGGCGGCACAACGCTCCAATTCCTCCTCGGGGGTGAGATGAGGAGTGGTCACTTGATCATCTTGAGCGTCGTCTTGAGCTTGTTCTCGTTCTTGAACTTGCTCGGAGGAGAGAACTTGACCTTGGGCATCACTAGGTGTGTCAACACCGTCTTGAGCATGATCTTGCCCTTGGTCTTGTTCTTGAGGATGAGGGCTTTCACGTTGTTCTTGGGAAGCATGTGGGCATTGGGTTGATGATGGCTCCACTTGAGTGGAGCATTGTCCTTCTCCTTCGACCACAAGGGGTTCCTCAATGGGTAGGATAAAACCAACACCCATTCTTCTTATGGCTTGAGGAGGAATTTCATCACCTACATCACAAGTGCCACTTTGCGCCACTTGGGAGCCGTTATTCTCATCAAACTCCATGTTACATGTCTCCTCAATAAGTCCCATGGATTCGTTGAGGACACGGTAAGCATGAGAGTTTGTAGAATAACCAACAAATATGCCCTCATAAGCTCTAGCCTCAAATTTAGACAACCGAACACCTTTCTTGAGAATGAAACACTTACACCCGAACACCCGAAAGTACTTGAGGTTGGGCTTGTTACCGGTGAGAATCTCATATGGAGTCTTGTTCAAGCCCTTGCGGAGGTAGAGTTGATTGGATGCATGGCACGTGGTGTTGATGGCTTCGGCCCAGAAGTTGTATGGAGACTTGAACTCCGCCATCATGGTCCTTGCCACATCCATCAACGTCCGGTTCTTCCTCTCCGCAACACCGTTTTGTTGAGGGGCGTAAGGTGTGGAATATTGATGCTTGATTCCCTCATCACTAAGAAACTCATCCAAGGTGTAGTTCTTGAACTTGGTGCCGTTGTCACTTCTTATTGTCAAGATCTTTGCATTGTGTTGACGTTGTGCTTCATTTGCAAAGTCAATGACGGTTTGTTGGGTCTCGCTCTTCCTCTTGAAGAAATACACCCAAGTGTATCTTGAGTAGTCATCCACAATCACCAAGCAATACTTCCTACCCCCAAGACTATCAAAGGATGGAGGCCCAAAGAGATCCAAGTGAAGGAGCTCCAAAGGCCTCTTTGAGTAAATGATAGTCGTGGGAGGGTGAGCCTTCTCATGTAGCTTTCCTTCGATACAAGCACTACAAGCACGATCTTTAGCAAAGCTAACATTCGTTAGTCCACGGACATGGTCCCCCTTGAGAAGACTTTGCAAAGATCTCATATTGACATGGGCTAAACGGCGATGCCAAAGCCATCCCACATCAACTTTAGCCATTAGGCATGTCGCGGTCGTAGTGGGTCACTTCGAAAAGTTAATCACATATAGACCGTTCTCGACATGCCCAACAAAGGCTACTTTAAGAGTCTTGCTCCACAAGAGGGCCACGGTATCAATATCAAAGAAAGTGGCAAATCCCATGATTGCAAGTTGACGAACGGAAAGTAAATTGTATGCAAGGGACTCAACAAGCATGACCTTCTCGATCGTGAGATCATGAGAGATGACTACCTTGCCAAGTCCCAATACCTTAGAAGATGAGGTGTCACCCCACTCGACATTGGTGGGCATAGATGGAATCTTGTGCACGTCCACCACCAGGTCCTTGCTTCCGGTCATATGATTTGTAGCTCCGCTATCGAGCAACCATGATCCCCCACCGGAAGCAAACACCTACAAGAGATCAATGCTTGGTTTTAGGTACCCATCTTGTAATGGGTCCTTTGATGTTAGTAACAAGGGTCTTTGGAACCCAAATAGACCATTCAATGTACTCATGAGGAGAACCAACAAATTTGGCATAGACATGCCCATCACTAGCATGACATAACACATAAGAAGGACTAAAGTCGCCAGCTTTGATGGAAGGCGTGGCATTGCCCTTTTTGACACCGCCACCCTTTGCATTATTCTTCTTCTCCTTGGAAGCACTCTCTCCCTCCTTCACAAAGGTTTTCATGAGAGGAGGAGGTCGTTTGGTCTTGTCATTCTTCTTCTTGTTCTTGGACTCGGGCACGTACGCAATCCCTTCCTTGGCCACAACTCCTTTTTGGTTGGTCAAGAGGTCATTGAGGTTCTTCTTGCCTTGTATGCAAGACGCAAGACCTTTCTCAAGTTGCACCTTTAGCTTAGCATTCTCCTCAACAAGATGCACATGCTCACAACACGGGTTAGTAGCATTTGCATTATCAATTAACATCATACGAGGAAAAGTGGCTTTTTCCTTAGTTAGCTTTACTTGAAGTTGATCATGAGACTCTTTGAGGCTAGCATGAGCACCCTTCAAGACCTTGTGAGCCTTGTCAAGTAGATCAAACTCCTCTTTGAGTCTAGAAATATCAACCTCAAGTTCGGCCTTCTCGGAGTTTAGCACACGAGAAACAATGAGAACATGATCAAGATATTTCTTTAATGTAGCATGATCAACGTTGTGTGACTCCTCAAGAGCCAAACGAAGACCACGCTCTTCCTCAAGAGCATTGGAGAGATCCGAGATCTCATCGGCATAGTCATGACTATGCCCTTCCATCTTAGAGATGGTATCTTCGTGAGTCTCGATCATGTCATTGGCTTCACCAAGTTGTTCCAAGAGAGCAACAAAGTGCTTCTTGGATTTACCCTTAAGTTTGCCCATAAATGCCTCAAACTCATTCTCCTCCACATTAGCTTCCTCATGTTCATCAATGCTATCTGTCGAAGAAGGATGATTAATGATAGTAGTTTTGATGTTGGGGGTTACCTTGTTGGTGGCTTTAGCCATGAGGCACTTGGCGGTGATGCTCTCATTGGGTCAGTCGAAGAGAGACACCCGTGGAGTCATTGCTATGGCAACTGAGGCCATGGCAGCCGACTCATCATCTTCATCATCGTCATCATCCTCATTGTACTCTTCTTGTACCACCAATGCCTTGGGAGGAGTCTTCTTGGTGAAGTTGCTCTTGTTGGGGAATGACTTGGCCTTGTCCTTTCAGATGAGCTTTCCACCATTGTCTTCCCTCTTCTCATACGGGCACTCCGCAACAAAATGACTCACATTTCCACAATTGTAGCAAGTCCTTACATGTTGCTTACTCTTCGTGCTGCTTGAGTTGTTTTTGCTAAAGTTTGGCCTTGAGTTTTTCTTGCTCCAAAATTGCCTCGAAGCAAGTGCCATGTGTTCATGACATGCATACTTTGTATCTTCGGGGTTGCTCTCCTCTTCTTCCTCTTCTTCTTCTTCTTCTTCAACACAGACCTTGCCCTTCAAAGCAAGGTTGGGCTTCTTTGCCCTTTGAGAATGAAGCACGGCATTGTTGGCGGTCTTGTCCAAGATGTTCATGGCCACAAACTCATCCAACACTTCGCTTGAGGTCAAAGTGTGGAAGTCCGGCCTTTGAAGAATGATGGAGGACATAGCCTTGTGGTAAGGCATCATTGCCTTGAGGAATTTGTGCTTGATCCAATTGTCATCCGTGTCCTTGCTCCCGTGATCTCGGAGTGAGACCGCGAGTTTGGTTACTCTTCGATAAAGCTCACGAGGTTCTTCATCTTCTTTCATTGCGAACTCATTGGCTTCATCTTGCACCACTTCATAGTTGGAGCGTTGAATACTTGCGCTCCCCCGGTAGAGTGAGACAACACAAAGCCATGCGTCTTTGGCCAAGGCGAAGGGCCGAAGATGAGGTAGATCTTCAGGTGGAATTGCATCCTGAATGATGAAGAGAGAATTCTCATTGAATTGGTTATCCGCGACTTCTCGTGGAGTGAAGTTTCTTGGATCATGCGGATGGAAACCTTCTTCAATGATTCTCCAAAGATTAGTGTTCACATGATTTAAATGACGCTTAAAGCGGTAAACCCAAGAATCAAAGTCCTCATTTTTTACAATCTTTGGGGGAGGACTAGCATGATTCAAATGAGTGGAAGGAACTGGTCCACCATAAACAAGTGGTGGTTCCACATGAGCAAAGATGCCGGTGCCATTTTTACCACTAGAAGAAGGAACCTTTTCACTACTAGCTTCCCCCTTGTCGGAGATAGCATCCGTCACCTTGTCGGTGGGATCACCCACTTTCAATGGTGTGGTGGATAGTTTAAGCCCTTCAAGGAATTTAGTAAACATGCTTTCAACCTCGGTCGTCATGGAGGTTTTCAATGTCTCCAAGGCCACATTGAACTCCTCACGAGAGACCGAGGTTCCCCCATCGCCCGTAGACGAGATCGCGTTCACACCGGAGTGTTCCTCCACACCGTCTATGGTATCAACCATACTTTCAGACGGTAAAGTCCTTAATAAAGAGACGAGGCTCTGATACCAATTGAAAGGATCGATATAGTTGACTAGAGGGGGGGGGGGGCGAATAGGCAACTAACAATTTTTGGCTTTTCTTTACCAAATTAAACTTTGCATCAAAGTAGGTTGTCTAGATGTGCAACTAGGTGAGCAACCTATATGATGCAACACATACAAGCACACAAGCAAGCAAGGAAAGTAACACAAGTAAGCTTGCAAAAGTAAAGGGACGAGAAGACCAAAAGTGGAGCCGGTGAAGACGAGGATGTGTTACCGAAGTTCCTTCCTTTTGAAGGGAAGTACGTCTCCGTTGGAGCGGTGTGGAGGCACAATGCTCCCCAAGAAGCCACTAAGGCCACCGTATTCTCCTCACGCCCTCACACAATACGAGATGTCGTGATTCCACTATTGGTGCCCTTGAAGGCGGATCGAACCTTTACAAACAAGGTTGGGGCTCTCTCCACAACTTAATTGGAGGCTGCCAACAAAACCACAAAGCTTCACCACAATGGAATATGGCTCCGAGGTGACCTCAACCGCCTAGGGTGCTCAAACACCCAAGAGTAACAAAATCCACACAAGAGAAGTATGGGGGAAGCAAATATCCTTTGGTGGAAGTGTAGATCTAGGTCTCCTCCTTCAATCCCTAGCAAATGAACAAGTTTGAGTGGCTAGCGAGAGAGATTGGGCAAGAGAGCTTGAAGTGCATTAATGGTGGAGTGAGAGAGGTCAAAGGTGAGAGTGGTAGGTGGGAGAAGCTCCCTTATATAGCAACCCTAAATTCCAGCCGTTACTGCATTTTTTGCACTGCAGCGGTACAACTGGTCCTTGTCCCGGTACAACCGGGACTCACGGTGTATCTGCAGAACCCTACCAAGCGGTACAACCAGACCTGCAGGCAGTAGTACCGGTTAAGAAAATAACCGGACTAACTGCCTAGCCACCGCACAACCACCGCATCAAAACAGAAGCTTGACCGGTACTTGGGCGGTGCCTGGCCGGAACAACCGCATGGCCTTGAGCTCTTGGGCGGCTAAGTTCTGAGCGGAAGAACCGCTCGGACCACCGGTGGTACCGGTCATCGAGGAACCACCGGACCAACCGGGCCACTACCGCCCAAGAACCGCATCAAAACAGAAGCTCGAGCGGTACTTGAGCGGTGCATGTCCGGAACCACCGCCCTAGCGTTTGCAGAGCATGGTGGCAGTACCACCGCCCGGAGGCAGCGGTACAACCGCTCGATCAAAGTTGATGAGCGTCAAGACCCAGCGGTACAACCGCTCCAGAGAGCGGTACAACCGCTGGGCAGAAACAGTGAGCAGGAATAGATAAGGGAAGAGATAAGGGAACTCTCTCTCTCTCACCTGAGAAATACAAAGGAGGGGTGAAGAAGGTGTATGTGAAAAGATTCCCCCAGTTCTTTCTAATGAGGATTCCCTCTTGATAGTACGGGTTCCCTACGACCAAAGAGATAAAAAGCATAGGGGACTCCATCTTTGATCTTTTCCTACAAGAGAGAATAGCTTTCCGATGTAGGCCTAAGCGTCAAGAACCTGAAACATTTAGCACAAGATTAGACCAACAAAGGGTTGTCATCATCATCCAAAACATAAAGTAGGGAAATGCCCTTTCAATCTCCTTAACTACGAGTTATCTCAGGAGCTTTCACGCGCCTGGACAGCTCTCGCCGATGCTCGTGCTAGGAACCCTCTTCCTACTGTCATCTACACTACTCCAGTTCCTCCAGTCTCTGTTCCCCCGGTGACTTCTCAGGGTACCGTTAACCCTATGATGGTGACCCTTGCAGTGCTCCTGCTGCGTGGTCTTCCCTTGTCGCTACCCCTGCTGCTCCTATGCTTAGATCCCATCCCACGCCTGCCCTTGAGGGAGAGCCCTCGAGGCAGCGCCGTCGCGTCTCTCTTAACCCGAAGGTCTCTACTATCAGTTCAGGATCTGGATCCGGCTCAGGAGAGGATCCCGCACTAGCACAGTCCGAGCAGTAGACCGCTAGAGTATCGCTTTCGTCATGAGTATGATGTATGGGTGTAATCGCACATGTCATGATGCTTAGTTTCATGTATGAGGGTAGTAGACCCGTTGTGATGTTTACTTTCATGTTAAGTCTATGTATAATTATGTTGGAACCTTTTATTCGCTTTGGTTTTCATTCGTTGTTTTCTTCCGGGATTTGTCATTGGCTTTCCTCCCATTTTGGAATTTTCTCATCATGGTTGCTATGTATTGGGAAAACGAATAATAGGATGACGCGTGGAGGTAGCAGCAGTCAAGCTGGTGAGGATGTCCCTGTCCTTTGCTCTGCAAGGCAGGCAGGACATTCCCCCGAGCCATACCAGCCACCTCCGTCTCCACCGCCACATCCGCCTTCCACTGAGAAAATCCTGAGAATGTTTGAAGAAAGAAGGAGCAACGATCTGCTGGAAATACTGAAAAGTATGCAAGTTATGGTTGGGCAGAATGGAAATCAGAATGGTCATCATTCCAAGCTGTCAGATTTTCAGCGAACCAAGCCTCCCAGCTACAGCCAAGTTATCACTGGTAGAAAAAGGGCCTTTAGTCCCGGTTCGTAAGGGCCTTTAGTCCCGGTTCTGGAACCGGGACTAAAGTGTCGGTACTAATGCCCTGACCCTTTAGTCCCGGTTCAATCTAGAACCGGGACTAAAGGCCCTCCACGTGGCCGGTCCACCTTTAGTCCCGGTTGGTAACACCAACCGGTACTAAAGGAAATTTTTTGATTTTTTTTTTGAAATTTTTTTTTGAAATTTTTTTATTTTCAAATTTCTGAATTATTTTAACCTCTAATCTCTAATCACCCGTCATCACTGCTCAATTTAATCTCTAATCACCCCTCATCATTCCAAATCATCTCACTTCCCGAACGGTCACCCATCCTCTCACTACTCCAGCCTGAGCACGCTTAACTTCCGGGTTCTATTCTCCCTCATTTCCAAGTCTGCACTTGTTGTTTTCCTGACAATAGTAAGATGTCAATCCTATTAACCCTCAGGAATTTAGCTTGAGCATGAAGTCACATATTTCACTGTTTGAGTTTAAAACTATTGTTCTAAAAAACAATAATTTTTTAGTAACACTAATATTTCTTGAATAAGTAGTTTGACCATTGTTTGACCACAGTTTGACCATAGTTTGACCAGATTTGACCAAAATTCAAAAAAGGTGAAATAATTATTTAATAACACTAATATTCTTGAATAATTATTTAGTAACACTAATACTTCTTGAATAAGTAGTTTGACCATAGTTTGACCAGATTTACTAAAAATTTAAAAAAACTAAAATTTGAGCATAACTTTTTTCCTTTTGGAATTTGAGGATTCTACAAATTTTCAAACAGGCCATAGGCTGTCTCCATCGGATGTAACTTTTCGAGTAGATGATTTTTCATATAAAAAACTTTTTAATCCGAGTTCGTATGCAAAAGTGATGCCCATTTTACAAATTCCAGAGAGATTTTGTAAATAAAGTCGAAATTCATATTTGTAAATTTTCCCAACAACTAGACCACATATCACATGTGAAACTTATTTTATTTTATTTTTATTGACATTTCCATCATTTTCTTTTGTTTTTTCTAAAACTGAAA
>NC_041384.1:685693729-685716283 GCF_002162155.2 Triticum dicoccoides
GAACCGGTACTAATGCCTCAAAGCCCATTAGTCCTGGTTGGTGGCACCAACCGGGACTAAAGGTCTAACCTTTAGTACCGGTTGGTGCCACCAACCGGGACCAATGGGCATGGCACCCTTTAGTCCCGGTTCGTGGCACGAACCGGGACTAAAGGGCCCAAGTGAACCGGGACTAATGCCTTAGCCGCACGAACCGGGATAAATGCACCCATTGGTCCTGGTTCTGGACTGAACCGGGACTAATGGGCTTACCCGGCCTGGACCAAAGCCCCCTTTTCTACTAGTGTATTGATCCACTGGATGCCGACGACTGGCTATGACTAGCTAGCTCAGAGCATACCAGAACTAGGGATGTGACAACTCACCCCCACTAGACAAGAATCTTGCCCCGAGATTCAAGCGTAGGGTAAGATGACAGAGGGGACACATAACTAACACGATCTTCATGATCCAACTTGCACCTCATAGGAGCATCGATTCCTTGCATCATCTTGGTCTTGGCAACTCTGCTTTTGAGTTCTTCATCAAACACGAGGACAGAGACAACGCCATAGGAATCGATCTTCTTAAAGATCGAGCAACTCACGATCAACTCACGAAATGAGATGTTGAACATCTCTCGAGCTAAGACATCAAACATACATCTAGAGGGATGGAGTGAAACAGAGAACGAAGATTCAAGTTGATAAGCACAATTCCATGCTGAAAAAGATGGTGCATGGTTTCAAGATAACGAGGAGTTATCTGCCATGATTCCATAATGGCACCTTAGGGAAGGTGACTTGCAGAAATATTCCCTTAAGTGGCAAAAGAATTACTTTTGATTCAGAGATCATTGAAACTCTTTATACTAGCCTAAGGCAAATCACAATCTATCGTTTGAGGGAGCTCGGAAGAATGGCATACTCAAACTAGGATGGATGATGTGGACTACCTTGTTGGACCCATGGTAAGCCCACTTTCGAAGATGATCTTGGACAACAACTGCTGAGAAAAGCAGCTCATGGAATTTGGCACAACAGTGGTGTAAGCTGGGAACAAAATGCAAATGTTGGGAATGTTCCAACCATCATATCTGCCTGAGATTCAGATCTGGTTGGTAACGGGATATTTCAGACAACATGTCTGGAAAAGGAAAGGTTGCAACACAAATCAACGAGATGACGTTGCGAGATTCTCGGGAGATGAACTATGATAGCAAGCTCCAAAACATGAGCTGGTTTTGCTACAAACATGTGAACATGTTGTCCAAGACAAGCATGACCACATAGTAGTCTTACAACGAAACACTACCGAGTTCAGGTGGGGAACCATCAACGAGGATATCAAAGTCCTTGTATACTTATCGATGAACTTCTTATCCTTGAATAGATCAATCAGTGGCTTGTGTGCTAGGAATACATATGGAATGAAGGTAGCTAATTTGTCAAACCACAGAATACTTCGCACATGCATGACTGACTTGGGATGATTCTAGAGGAAGCAAAAACAACTTTCTCAAATTCATGGCGGCAACTTGCATCAAATGCACATGAACTAGAGGAAGTCACTTCTTTCGTCCAAACATATGCTCCGTGGACTAGCACGAAGCACATGCTTTCAAAAGTTCCCAACACTAGCTTAATGTTCAACATGAATCATGGACAAGATGAAATGTGGTTGATGAGCTCAACAGCAAATCATCGAGATTTCCATGAAGATGGAATCCCACAACTATGTGAACAAGGTGATAGCATTGGTCAGACCCAAAAGATATAATGATGTATGCCCGAGAAAATAACCACGAGTAAGACAACATTACGAAAATCGTTGGTTCTGATTTGATTTGACGATAGCCCATACTCAAATCAAAGATTGGTAAGATAATAGATCCAACAACTGATCACGAGGATAAATCAATGATGATATCATCTTTCTTCAACACACACACACAAGATATCCCTTAGTGATGAACTAAGTCAGGCAAGCTTCCATCTTCCAGCTCTCCAAGTTGTTGTTTAGCTTAACCAACTAGCTCAGGGGTATCCAACACAGATTCTTGGAGAAGGGATGGTTTATAAGAAAACCAACTTGATCACGAGCTCAACATAACAGTCAGAGAGAAGCCTGGTAATACTTCCGAGAAGATATTCAGAAAATCACGAACCACCGATATGTTACTAAGCTCGAGAACAATCTCGCCTTTCAGGGCAAGATGATATGATCAAGAGAGTGAGGGACTGACACAATCCTAACTCATCGATCGAAGAGTGCACCAGGAAAAATGGACTAGGTAGCACGATCAGTCTTAGAATGACAATTCAATAACCAGCACACTAAGAATGAAATTATTGTCCTTTAACTACCAAGCAACAGGGTTGCTAAGAGTATTGATTTCACACATCATAGTTCACTTGTCGGCATTCCGTTTACAAGAACACGGAAACCAAGGAATGAACAATGATGGTAAGAGTTATTACCGCGTCAAGAATTCATAAGAGGTGGTGCAATTCTCATGACACTCTTGACATAAAGATGGTAACACTCCAAGGTAGAGCAGAGCAAAGATGGATTGTCATTTTGATTTGCAGAATACAATTGCTTTGACCCAATCCTAGATATGGATGAGGTTCTAGAGTTTGTTTCTCCTATTCATTCTGAATTAGAATGGCTTGACGGACCACAAGAATAGTAGGCATCGATAACGCGAATGCACAACTAGTCCTGACTATCAATTGATAGATGGAGGTCGGGATACAACTGAAGAGGGACAACTCAAGGAATATATGATTTTCTGAGTTGTGGATGCATAGATTAATATGTAGAACAAGTTCAACATATTTCTTCCGGATAAACCATGCAGAAGGTAGATTTGGCAGAGTCACAATAAGAATGGAGAACTCATTAAGAGCACTTCATTTGTTATCTTTTGGTTCATAGAACTTCTGCCATAAGCAGTTCATGATATTTGGAAGAAGGAAATACCACAGACCTCGAGGACTAACTCAAAGGTTACTAATATCCTAAAGGAACAAGCAAACACTATCAACAGGAGGTAGGTAGAGTGAATCTTGGGCTTAAGAACCCAGAAATAGAAGGCCTACTAACTAAATAACATCACGAGATGCTTTCGAGAATGGTGGCCAAAATCATCACACTAGGAATATAAAGCATGGCTGGATTACTAGGTGGTTCTCCAAGACACCTAGGGTCATAATAATAGCTTCAACATATATGTCGAGGCAACGGAGTACCTCAACTCACTGGTTAGTATGCTTATTCTGACAAAAAGGACATCAGGAACGGAAGGAAAGGGTTTGCAAATGCATCAGACTATTTAGAAACCTGGGATGACTCGGACATCATAACGGCTGTAAATGCTCAGAAAAAGATTTGAGACATTCACAAGGATTTGCATAGTCACTCAACAACATCATATCAAGGTTCTGGTTCAACTAACAAAATACTAAAAGTAGTAGAGACTGAATTGAGGCCTGGAACCATCAATCCTAAGATTCTACGGAGTAGTAACACGTGATCCTGATAGAAAAAAGAGAAGCCTAGTTCTTAATCCCCGTAGAAAAGAAGAGGTTGACTCAGATCAGAAGGGCATAAGGTAAAGGAGTAAAAAGAGCCTTACGTTCCCTTCCACAATCAATTCCCTTATATAACTAAAGCATTTCTAGACACGACTTCGACCAGTTTGGCTTGGTAATCCTACAGGCAGTCAGGCTCTGATACCAAAGCTGTCAGGACCCCAATTCCAAGTCACATCAATCTAGCCGGTAACACCTCATATCACTTTGTGGCCTCAAGCACGGTATTCCCACGGGTGTCGCCTTACCATGGACCGGGTCCGTCTGCGCCTTTTGGCTCACGTATATGATAGTGTTGCTAGCATCCATATGACAGAGAACCCGGGCCGACATGATTAGTCGTGAACCCAAAGTGGCACTAACTTACGGGGACAGGCATACATGAATCAACATCGAGCATGTCGGTCAGCAGCATGCGAATCCGGGTTGTAGCACTGGGCTAACAGGACTCCGGTGAACCAGGCTATAGCAAGCTAGGCAGGACTCTGGATGTCACCGCGTGACATTTCCCCGAAGAGATAGACACAGGAACGAAGTGAATCACATGCCGGTCAGTCAAGTGTTCCGGAGCAGTAGTGCTGGGCTAGCAGGACTCCGGTGAACCGGCTGTAGCGGACTACTATGGCTCATGGAAGCACAAGACTACATTTCCCCATAAGAGAGGCTACCAAGGATAAACAACTAGGTTGTCGGATGCCACACATACCAAGCATTTCAATCATACACACAATATGCTCGATATGTGCAAATACAACATGGCATCACAACATGACTCTACAACTCAAGTATTTATTCAATAGGCTCCGAGGAGTGAGAGAGTGGGATTGTATCGGAATGAACAAGGGGTTTTTGCTTGCCTGGCACTTCTGAAGATAGTATAGCTCTTCATCGGTGTCATCGAACTCATTGTCGGAACACGTCTATCGAGAGGGAACAAATACCGGCAACATAGAAGGAAAACACAATCAATGCAATGCACAATATAATGCATGATCATGACATGGCAATATGCTGTGATTTGGGCTAATGCAACAGAAAATCATTTTAATTGAAGTGGAATTCAAACTACATCAAATTCCAACTCCAAACCTAATTTTCAGATTTACCCTAATCATGTTTTATCTTAAACAGTGGAGTTAACTTGCTCAAACATGCATGAACATGGCATAAACAGATTCTTTGGATTTTTCTGATCATTTTTCATATATAAATTATTTCATTTGGAGTTATAGATTATTTTCTATGATTTTTAGAAGTTTAGGTTGTTTTCTGAAATTCATAAATCATTTCTGATTTATTTTAAATTCCAGAAAAACCTTTACTGCATCAGCACTAATTCAGGGTGACGTCAGCATTAACCAAAGTCAAATCTGACTGGTGGGCTCCACCTGTCATTGACTCAGCGGGTTAACAGGGGTTATTTAACTTTAATTGTGTTACTAACAGTGCGGGTCCCACACGTTAGTGGCACAGTTTTAGTTAACTAACTAATTAGAGGTTAAATTAGCAACTAACCTAGCTTTTACCAGGGACTGGGCCCACATGTCAATGACTCCAGGGAGTCAAAGGGTGGTCAAACCCGGTCAAAACGACCGGCGGTTAGCCGCCAGCGACGGCAGTCGCGGCGGAGGGGCTTGGAAATCGCCCACGGGGCGCCATTTTGAGCGTGGTTTGTTGCTGCAGCTTGCTAGCACTCGCGCATCTAGTGGTGGCTGCGTTTGGGTGAAGGGTGGCCAAAATCGAGCCCGGCAACGAGTTCAGGCGGTGGCTACGGCATGCAAGCGAGGAGAAGGAAAGGGGGGGGGGTTCGGACAGTGGCCTCACAGTGAGCACAATGGGCGGGGCGGCGAGCTTGGGGAAGCACCGGATCGAGCGAAGTGGCGAGGGAGATCTCCGACGTCCGGCGATGAAGATGACGAAGATGGCGGCGAAACGGAGCACTCCGTCTCGTTTCCTTCGGCGTGGAGACGAGGTGCGTGACGAAGGAGCTTCTGAACATGGAGATGCGGCGAGAGGGGAACGGTGGCTATGCGTACGCGTGACGGCGGCCGGCTGCTACTCTCGGACGGAGCTCGGGGAGGAGCTGGAGAGGGGGAGAGGGGACAGAGAAGCAGGAGGAGGACAGAGGGGCTCCAGGGCATCTCCAAGCGCAGGATCAGGGAGAAGGACGGGTCTCCAAAACAAAGTAGGAGGTGGCCATAGCTGCGCATGCGTCAACACGCACCTGCTTCTACTGGCAGGAGGAAGACGACGCGGTGGGGGTAGGTGGGCCGCCAGGTGGGTGCGGGTTAGAGGCCCGATGGCCTTTTATTTTTCTTTTGTTTATGTTTTTCTATTCTGTTTTTCTGTTTTGTTTTGTTTTGCCACTGTTTAAACTCAAAACAAATTCAAATCAGTGCCAAAACTTTCTGTAAATACTTATGTGGCTTATATGGACTTTTCCAATTGCACACAAGTATTTTTGATACATTTGAAAATATATTCTATATATTAGGAATATAAATTCAAATTCAAATACAATATGATTTAATTTCAGTGCCCAAAATCTTCCTTAGAAATGTTCAATATTTTTGGTTTGGATCCAAAGCCTTGCCAAAATTAGCAAACATTGATGAAGGGTACTTTGGTTCATTGAAATCATTTTTTACTAGACCTAATTGAATTTCAAAGTGCTAGGGTTTGATCAATCCCCATTTCAAATTCAAAAGAATTTAAACATGATGCAACACATGACTAGCTAGCTCAGAGCATACCAGAACTAGGGATGTGACACTATGGCTTCTATTGCTCAATATAAATTGTGAAAATGATAAGGTACAGTATGCATTATGTGAGAACAATTATGAATCTTGTCTTTGACAATACCAAAGTGAATGGTTTGCTCTTTATCATACTAACCTATCTCCTAAAGTTCCGTTAAGTATTGTGTGATTGAAGTTTTCAAGTTTTGGGTGAGATATCGATATGAGGAGAATAAGGAGTGACAAGACCCTAAGCTTGGGATTCCCAAGGCACCCCAAGGTAATATTCAATGAAGATCCAAGCAACTAAGCTTGGGGATGCCTCGGAAGGCATCCCCTCTTTCGTCTCCAACATTATCGGTAACCTTAATTGGGGCTATATTTTTATTCGTCACATGATATATGTTTTGCTTGGAGCGTAATTTTATTTTGTTTGTATTTTCTTGATATTATTTAGAATAATGTTTGTATATTTTACTTCAATAAAAATGTCAAGTATAGCCTTTCCCATGCTTATTTGCAGGTCTATATGTTGCTGTTTGAAAACAGAAAGTTTCACGCTAGTGCGTGAATTCTTGAGAGAAGTCAGAATGTGATAAATGTTTAATTCTTTGCACAATAAGCTATGATAAATTTTCTACAGTGTCGTAAATTTTCAGATTTTTTTGAGTTAAATAAGTATGGATCCTTCTTCATCCCTTACACATTGTCTTGTTTAGACAGATTGCTGTTATGATTGCATTGTTTGCATATGTTTGCTTGTTTAATGATTATATTTGAGGATAGGAGTATTAAATATGCAGAGACATTTAGTATGCAATGTTAAATTATAGCTTTAGTGATTTGTTACAATATATAATGATAAGGTTTTGCATTGATTTATACTAACATATCTTACGAGTTCTTGTTGAGTTTTGTGTGGATGAAGTTTTTAAGAATTAGGGAAACCGTGTTATGAGAGGAATGAAGAAAACACAAGAGCTCAATCTTGGGGATTCCCAAGGCATACCAAGTTAATATTCCAAGAAGTCTCAAGTATCAAGGCTTGGGGATGCCCCGGTAGGCATCCCACCTTTCTTCATCAACAATTATTGGTTAGCCTCGGTTGAGCCTAAGTTTTTTGCTTCTTCACATGATGTGTGCTATTCTTAGAATTTCATTTTATTTTGTTTTGCTTGTTGTTTTAATAAAATACTTAGATCTGAAAGTTTTTAAATAAGAGAAAGTCCTCACATAGCTACCTATTTACTTAACTACTAATTTGATTTTCACTTATATCTTTTTGGATTAGTTTGTCGAACACTCTCATGCTTCACATATATTATTTTGAGAGTTTATAATAGTGATGAAAATTTGCACAAACTTGAAATTGGTCCTAATATGATGAATATCCAAGAAGGATCTAATAAAAACTTTCATATACATCATTGGATATGATAAGTTTGATTCCTTGCAATAGTATTGCGATATGGAGATAATAATATGTGAGTCATGTTGGTGAGTAATTGTGCTTTAGTAGGAATGTTGGTGTTACGGTTGTTGATTTGCTATGCAAGCACGAAAGTCAATAGTTATGCAATGAAGTTATATCCTACTCGTGATGCATTATTCGGTGTTAGTTATGTTTAGTGCTCTTTTATGACCATTTTCATTTCTTGGTCGGTCGCTTCTCAATCTATTTGCTAGCCTTCATTTGTACTAAGCGGGAATACTGCTTGTGCATCCAAACTCCTTAAACCAAGTTGTGCCAAATGAGTCCACCATAGCTACCTATATGCGGTATTTCCATGTTGTTCCAAGTGAATTTGTATGTGCCAACTCTAATTTTCAAAATGAATTTCCTTTTTGTGTGCCTGTACCGCTCATGAAGCGGCAAGGGGTGGCCAATATTTTCCATGCTAGAGTGTTATTCTCAAGATGAGTGTTTATTCACTAGTCATTACACGAGAGTGTGGCAGGTAATAGGTATCCCATTCCCGAAATGAAAAGAAATTTTATTTATGTTGTCAATAATGAATTCCTTGGAAAGTGTTGGTATGGAAGGCACTCGTGGATACGGCTAGCCATGGATTGTGAAAGAATGGTGGAAAAAGGAATAAACTTTATTTTATGTTTGGGAATCGCCTATGATGTATCTAGCATGGAAAGTATTGGGAATTCTCGGTCCTTTTCGTTGACAGGAAAAGCATGCCTCTCAAAACAATTTTATCTCTCAATTTAACCTTTGAGCTCTGGCACCTCTACAAATCTCTGCTTCCCTCTGCGAAGGGCCTATATATTTACTTTATGCAATTTTTATTTTTATTGAGTCTCCATCTTCTCTTATAAAGCACCAACTAGGGAACACTTATTGTCATACTTGTGTATTGGACATAGTTAATATTCGAGTGTGTTTCATGAATGGATCAATGATTGAGCATAATGGGCAAGGAATAGCTTTATTTAGTGTTGATATTTTGAAAGACATGGTTGCTTGTTGATATGCTTGAGTATTGATGTCCTCATGTCAAATTATAGACTATTGCTTTGACTCATTCAAGTCCAAATGTCCATGCTACAAAAGAAAAGAGTATATGATGAATATGACAGGTAGCATTCCACATTAAAAAAATCCGTTTTCAATTGCTACTATATCTTGTTGTTATGATGATAGGAAAAGTGATTGAAATTATCATTGATCAAACTTATGCACTATGCTAGCATTCACACTTCATATATTATTTGTTTTATCATTTGCCAACTCAAGGATGAGTAGGAATTAAGCTTGCGGATGCTGATACGTCTCCAACGTATCTATAATTGATGAAGTATTGATGCCATGTTTACAACAATTTTATATGGTTTGGGTGCAATTTTATATGATTTAAATGAAACTAACCTGGGCGGACGTTGTTTTCAGCAGAACTACCGTGGTGTTATTTTTTGTGCAGAAATCAAAGTTCTCCAAATGTAGTGAAACTTTTTGACAGTTTTTTTGGAACAAAAGAGGCAGTAGAAGCTCGTGGGAGGACCAGAATGTGAAGCCCCACCAGGGCATGCTAGGGGCCTTGGCCGTGGGCTGGTGGGTAGTGGGGGCCTCGTGGCCCATCTAGACGTGAGACCGATGCCAAAAAATCCTATAAATAAAGAAACCCCCAAAAATAACCCTAAATCAGAAGTTTCGTTGCTGCAAGCCTCTGTGGCCACGAAAAACCAATCTAGACCCTGTTCTGGCACCCTGTCGGAGGGGGAAATCATCATCGGAGGCTATGTTCATCATCCCGGCGGCCACCATGATGAGGAGGGAGTAGCCCACCCTCGGGGCTGAGGGTTTGTACTAGTAGCTATGTGTTTGATCTCTCTCTCTCTCTCATGTTCTTGATTGGGCACGGTCTTGATGTATCGCAAGCTTTGTTAATATAGTTGGATCATATGGTGTTTTCCCCTCTCTATCTTGTTGTGATGAATTGAGTTCTACCTTCAATATTTCACTTTTATTGGATTGAATACTTTGTTGGATTTGAGAGCACTTGATGTATGGCACTCAACTCTCGGATTCCCGAAGTGACATTAGGGTAATCTATGCATAGGGGTTGATGCACGCTTTCGTCTTTGTTTCTCCGGTAGAAATCTTGGGGCACTCTTTGAAGTTCTTTGTGTTGGATTGAGTATTATGAATCTGAAGCTGTTTGATGCATATCGTATAATCAATTCACAGATACTCGTGGTGACATTTGAGTATCTAGGTGACATTAGAGTTGGTTGATGTGTATCATATGGTGTTATTTTAGTATGAACTCTTGGGCTGTTTGTGACACTTATAGGAATAGCTCGATAGATCGACCGGAAAGGATAACTTTGACGTGGTTTCGTACCCTACAACCAATTTTGTCTTATCTTCTCCGCTAGATAAGAACTTTGGAGTGATTCTTCATCGCACGTTGAGGGATGGTTATATGATCCAATTATATTAGCATTGTTGAGAGATTGCACTAGTGAAAGTATGAACCCTAGGCCTTGTTTTTAAGCATTGCAATACCGTTTGTGATCACTTTTGTTACTTGCTACCTTGCTATTTTTATTGTTCCTATTACAAAAGTCAATACTGCTGCCATTACTACACTTGTATCACCATCTCTTCGTTGAACTAGTGCAGTTCCAGGTCCTGCTATTTATTATTGATAAGAGAGAAGTCTCGGTCATGTCTACATGTTCCCGAACCCATAGGGTCGCATGCTCACCGTTCGGTAGCGCTAGGGTGGTATTGAGATATTAGTATGGTGAAGTCCGAAGGTTGTTCGGAGTCCTGTATGGGACCCGGGACATCACAAGGAGCTCTGGAATGGTCCAGAGGTAAAGATTCATATATGGAAAGTTGTTATCAGGGTTCCGAAAAAAGTTTAGTTCTTTTATAGTATTGTACCGGGAAGCTTCTAGAAGGTTTCGAAGGGTTTCAGAGTGGTCTAGAAGTCCATAATGGTTCCACCATGTCCCTTAGGCTAGCATGGGCTGTAGGGGGTGCCCTAGCCTTATTTGGCCAGTCGCACCACCTCTACTTGTCCCATGCGCCTGGGGAGGCAAAACCCTATGGGTGAAGGCACATCCACCTGACTTGGAGGGCACTCCACCCCCTGGCCACTGCCCCTAATCCTTGGAGGAGGGGTCAGGGCTAGCCGGCCCTCGCCACACCCCTATGTATAGTGGGGAGGGGAGCAGGGGCTGGACACACTAATCCCTTGCCCCGTCTCCCTCCCGTTACTACTCCATCTCCTCCGCGTAGTGCTTAGTGAAGCTTGGATCGGAGTTCTGCTGCAATCACCACCACCACATCATCGTTCTAGTTACGATATCATCTACCTCCTCTCCCTCGCTTGCTGGATCAAGAAGGATAGGACATCATGGAGCCGAACGTGTTCTAAACTCGGAGGTGCCGCACATGCGGTGCTTAGCTCGAATTGGATCACGACATGAGTATGACTACATCAACCATGATCTTTAGATCGTTAAAGCTTTCGGTCTACAAGGGTACGTAGACACACTTCCCTCTCTCATTGCTAGCATCTCCATAGGTAGATCTTTGGGTGTTTCACAGGAATTTTTTTTGTTGTCCATGCAACGTTACCCATCATCACGAAGCAAAGGGAATAATATATAATAACCAAAGGCTTACTCGAATATCATTTGTGTGGGTATAGGGGTCAACATGGATGTCCACGGTTCCGTTGTTTTTTTTGACTGTGAACGACAGTGGGAGAGGCTCCCACTGACTTTTGTATTACTCACAAGACAAATGTTACATCATTACAAGAATGGGGTGTTTTTAGCCCCCCCCCCCTCGGCCCATCTAAGCATGTATAATGTAGCTAGTTACAAGCTTTGAATGTAAGAATATAAGAAGGGACGAAGCTCTTCTTTACAGTTGTGAATAAGGAGACTCCAGAGATTTTTAAATCTATCCAACCAGGAGGCAAAGGAATGTGGCACCCCTCTGAAGTATTCGTTGTTTCTCTCCTGTCAGATACTCCATGCAACAAGCCAGAATAGGTCCATGAACAATGGCCACCGCCATTGATTTTTGCCATCATGCAACAGAGAGATCCTATTGCCTACGGGTGGCCAGTTCAGTCCCAGTTTGTCCCAACATCGTTGGCTGAAGGGGCACAAGAAGAATAGATGTTCAACTGTTTCCTCTGGAGGGTTTTGACATAGCATGCATGCATAGTTGTTGCCCAATACAATGTAATGCCTACGCTTCAGCATATTCCATGGTTCCCTTGTTGATCATTGAACGAAATGAAGTCTAGTTCATGGGTCACATGCTTAAGGGAATTACAATCAAATTGAGTTCTAGTGGGGTGAGAAATATGAGAAAATATTCTCAGAATAGTTTCGAGAATAAAAGAAATAGTTTCGAGGGAAACTAGAAGCGTTTTGGGGTTACCGAAAGGGTTTCAGGAAGTACGGGAAATACTATGTTGGAGGAAATAGTTTTCATGGACTTAATATAAACTACAAAGGTCTCCAATATTTATTTGGAGTCCCTTAAAATTTATATAAAGTCATTGCGCTGATGGAGGAGCCCCCTACGAATTGTTGGACAAGCTAAGAAGGGTGGGAGTTGGAGGAATACCCTCCTCCTAAGTCGGCGCGCCAAGGGGGGAGAACCCCCTCCCCAAGTCGGTCTCCCCCCTACGACCCCTATATATTGAGAGGGGCACCCCCTAGAGAACAAATCAAGTCTTCGTTCCAGGCGCCCCTCCTCTCTAGTCTATCTAGTTCATTTGATCTATATTGAATCACTCTAGTCCTCATAATAGAGAAGCCACGTGTGTTTATCTTCCTCCCTCCTCTAATTCTCTTCCGGATCGTGAAGCATGTATGCGTGTAATCCATAGAGAGGTCGTACTTTCGTTCTTTGGTTCAATATATCGACTAGAGGGGGGTGAATAGGCAATTTTTATGAATTCTTCACTAAGGAATTTTAGGGTGAGGAAATTCCTAAGTGAAGAACTACTTGCAGCGGAATAAGTACTCAGATGTAAACATAATAGAACATAGACATGGCCATCATGATGAAATGAAGACAAGCACAGAGTACAGAAAGCATAAACACAGGATAAAACAGGATGAAGACAAACAGACTGAAGAAATTGAACTGAGGAAATTGAGAAAGTCTTCAGTCAAAGTCTTCAAACAGATATGAACAAGCACACAACAACTGAAATGAGGAAATTAAAGAGTTGAGGAAATAGAACCAGTAGGCTTGGTGAAGACAATGATTTGGTAGACCAGTTCCAACTGCTGTGAGTTGTACATCTGGTTGGAGTGGCTAGGTATTTAAACCTGAGGACACACAGTCCTCACCGTATTCTCCTCGAGCTAAGGTCACACAGACCTCACCCAATCACTCGTGGTAAGTCTTCAGGTGACTTCCAAACCTTCACAAACTCGGTCACTCGGCGATCCACAATTTCCTCTTGGATGCTCTAGACCATGACGCCTAACCGTCTGGAAGATGCGCAATCTTCAAAGGTAACAAGCATCCGATCTACGCAAGATTAATCTCTTCAGTGATGCTCAATCACTTTGGGTTTGTAGGTGTTTGGGTTTGGGTTTTCCTCACTCGATGATTTTCGCTCAAAGTCCTTGGAGGATGGGATGCTCTCAAATGACATGTGTCAATTTCTCTTGGAGCAGCCAACCAGCTAGTGGTTGTAGGGGGCGGCTATTTATAGCCTAGGGAGCAGCCCTACATGATAAGACATAAATTCCCTTCAATGATATGACCGTTAGGTGGGTAGATATTTTGGGACAGCTGGCGCGTAGCACAGCAACGGTCAGAAATTTGAGGTTCAAAATCCTCAGGGCTATCATATTCCTCATTGTGTAGGCAATCCGCACTGGCGAATTCCTAACTCCTCAGTCAGAACAAATTCCTCAGCGACCAGAAGAACTTCGTCTCTGTCACTGAAGAATATGACTGGACTGTATGAGATTTCCAATGGCTTCACTCAAAGGGATTGGTAGGTGTAGGATTTTGAGTTGAGCATCACATGGAAATTTTTCCTTAGTATTTCCTCGACCCCCTTTAACAGTACGGTGTTTCCTATGAATCAAGAAAGAGAAAATGAAACTACGAAAACAAAAGTCTTCACGCTTCATGTTCCTCCAATGAATACCAAGTCTTCAAGGTCACACCAATTTCTTCACTTTCAAAGTCTTCAGAAAGTGTTCAGAAATCCAAAGTCTTCAGTCGAAGAACTTCATTTTTAGGGGTTGACTATCTCTATAAATATCAAATACCAAACTCGGTCTCACCGAGTTTGTGTAATCGGTCTCACCGAGATTACGTTATGCCCAAACCCTAACCATATCAGTCCTACCGAGTTGCATGTCAGTCCCACCAAAAATCTCTAACGGTCACTAGGTTTACCTTTTCGGTCCGACCGAGTTTGTTGATTCGGTCCCACCGAGATTGGAAAACTGTGTGTAACGGTTGGATTTTGTGTGGAGGCTATATATACCCCTCCACCTCCTCTTCATTCGTGGAGAGAGCCATCAGAACACATACACAATTCCAACTCATAGAGAGAGAACCACCTACTCATGTGTTGAGACCAAGATATTCCATTCCTACCATATGAATCTTGATCTCTAGCCTTCCCCAAGTTGCTTTCCACTCAAATCTTCTTTCCACAAAATCCAAATCCTATGAGAGAGAGTTGAGTGTTGGGGAGACTATCATTTGAAGCACAAGAGCAAGGAGTTCATCATCAACACACCATTTGTTACTTCTTGGAGAGTGGTGTCTCCTAGATTGGCTAGGTGCCACTTGGGAGCCTCCGACAAGATTGTGGAGTTGAACCAAGGAGTTTGTAAGGGCAAGGAGATCGCCTACTTCGTGAAGATCTACCGCTAGTGAGGCAAGTCCTTCGTGGGCGATGGCCATGGTGGGATAGACAAGGTTGCTTCTTCGTGGACCCTTCGTGGGTGGTTGCTTCTTCGTGGACCCTTCGTGGGTGGAGCCCTCCGTGGACTCGCGCAACCATTACCCTTCGTGGGTGGAGCCCTCCGTGGACTCGCGCAACCGTTACCCTTCGTGGGTTGAAGTCTCCATCAACGTGGATGTAGGATAGCACCACCTATCCAAACCACGGGAAAAACATCCGTGTCTCCAATTGCGTTTGAATTCTCCAAACCCTTCCCTTTACATTCTTGCAAGTTGCATGCTTTACTTTCCGCTGCCAATATACTCTTTGCATGCTTGCTTGAATTATGTGATGATTGCTTGACTTGTCCTACAATAGCTAAAATCTGCCAAGAACTAAAATTGGGAAAAAGTTAAGTTTTTATTTGGTCAAGTAGTCTAATCACCCCCCTCTAGACATACTTTCGATCCTACGGATTGCATCCTGTCGGTGTCAAAACCGGCGGATCTCGGGTAGGGGGTCCCGAACTATGCGTTTAAGGCGGATGGTAACAGGAGGCAGGAGACACGATGTTTACCTAGGTTCGAGCCCTCTCTAGGGAGGTAATACCCTAGTTCCTGCTTGATTGATCTTGATGATATGAGTAGTACAAGAGTTGATCTACCACGAGATCGTAGAGGCTAAAACCCTAGAAGCTAGCCTATGGTATGATTGTTGTTGTCCTACGGACTAAACCCTCAGGTTTATATAGACACCGGAGGGGGCTAGGGTTACACAGAGTCGGTTACAATGGGAGGAGATCTACATATCCGTATCGCCAAGCTTGCCTTCCACGCCAAGGAGAGTCCCATCCGGACATGAGACGAAGTCTTCAATCTTGTATCTTCATAGTCCAACAGTCCGGCCAAAGGATATAGTCCGGCTGTCCGGATACCCCCTAATCCAGGACTCCCTCAGTAGCCCCTGAACCAGGCTTCAATGACGATGAGTCCGGCGCGCAGATTGTCTTCGGCATTGCAAGGCGGGTTCCTCCTATGAATACTCCATAGAATATTTTGAACACAAGGATAGTGTCCGGCTCTGTAAAACAAGTTCCACATACCACCGTAGAGAGAGTAATATTTCTGATCTGTTGACGTATTTGATATCATGACATCATGCCATGGCCCGGTTATTATTGAACCATTTTTCCCAACCAGCCTTGGAGCACATGTTGGAAATATGCCTTAGAGGCAATAATAAATTAGTTATTATTATTATATTTCCTTGTTCATGATAATCGTTTATTATCCACGCTATAATTGTATTGATAGGAAACTCAGATACATGTGTGGATGCATAGACAACACCATGTCCCTAGTAAGCCTCTAGTTGACTAGCTCGTTGATTAATAGATGGTTACGGTTTCCTGGCCATGGACATTGGATGTCGTTGATAATGGGATCACATCATTAGGAGAATGATGTGATGGACAAGACCCAATCCTAAACATAGCATAAGATCGTATAGTTCGTTTGCTAGAGTTTTCCAATGTCAAGTATCTTTTCCTTATACCATGAGATCGTGTAACTCCCGGATACCGTACGAGTGCTTTGGGTGTACCAAACGTCACAACGTAACTGGGTGACTATAAAGTCATACTACGGGTATCTCCGAAAGTGTCTGTTGGGTTGACACGGATCAAGACTGGGATTTGTCACTCCGTATGACGGAGAGGTATCACTGGGCCCACTCGGTAATGCATCATCATAATGAGCTCAAAGTGACCAAGTGTCTGGTCACGGGATCATGCATTACGGTACGAGTAAAGTGACTTGCCGGTAACGAGATTGAACAAGGTATTGGGATACCGACGATCGGATCTCGGGCAAGTAACATACCGATTGACAAAGGGAATTGTATACGGGGTTGCTTGAATGCTCGACATCATGGTTCATCCGATGAGATCATCGAGGAGCATGTGGGAGCCAACATGGGTATCCAGATCCCGCAGTTGGTTATTGACCGGAGAGCGTTCTCGGTCATGTCTACATGTCTCCCGAACCCGTAGGGTCTACACACTTAAGGTTCGGTGACGCTAGGGTTGTAGGGATATGTATATGCAGTAACCCGAATGTTGTTCGGAGTCCCGGATGAGATCCCGGACGTCAGGAGGAGTTCCGGAATGGTCCGGAGGTAAAGAATTATATATAGGAAGTGCTATTTCGGCCATCGGGACAAGTTTCGGGGTCACCGGTATTGTACCGGGACCACCGGAAGGGTCCCGGGGGTCCACCGGGTGGGGTCACCTGCCCCGGGGGGCCACATGGGCTGTAGGGGGTGCACCTTGGCCTATATGGGCCAAGGGCTCCAGCCCCAAGAGGCCCATGCGCCAAGAGATAAGGAAGGGAAGAGTCCCAAAGGGGGAAGGCACCTCCTAGGTGCCTTGGGGAGGAGGGATTCCTCCCTTGGCCGCCGCCCCCCTAGGAGATTGGATCTCCTAGGGCCGGCACCCCCCTAGGCTCCCTATATATAGTGGGGGAAGGAGGGCCTCTCAAGCCACGCCTTTGGTGCCTCCCTCTCCCTCTCCAACACATCCTCCTCCTCCATAGTGCTTGGCGAAGCCCTGCCGGAGTACTGCAGCTCCACCACCACCACGCCGTCGTGCTGCTGTTGGAGCCATCTTCCTCAACCTCTCCTTTCCCCTTGCTGGATCAAGAAGAAGGAGACGTTACGCTGACCGTACGTGTGTTGAACGCGGAGGTGCCGTCCGTTCGGTGCTAGGATCTCCGGTGATTTGGATCACGTCGAGTATGACTCCCTCATCCCCGTTCTCTTGAACGCTTCTGCGCGCGATCTACAAGGGTATGTAGATCCACTCCTCCCTCATTGCTAGGTGACTCCATAGATTGATCTTTGTGGCACGTAGGAAAATTTTGAATTATTGCTACATTCCCCATCAGCACATCGCGAGGCAGTTTCCTTGGCACGTCTTGTCGAAGCAGAGATCATGTCCTCTTATCACGGGATTCTCATCAATACGGGCGTGGATAACCCAACCGCACCATCAATCGCGGCGCTTGGGGAATAAGCGAGTTAACCAGGCTAGTGGGGGCGTATAGTTCCATCCGCCCTTATAAAGGGATAAGAGTTCGCCTTTTTCACCCACACCTTCTTCCTCTTCGCCTATTCATTCTCGCGCACTCGAGCTCCAACGCCCAAGTTCGCACCTTGCTCCTCACACTGCCCCAACCATGTCCGGAGCGGGAGGAAAGTGGATGAAATCCTCCGTCACGGAGGAGGACATCGAGAAGCTGCGGGGGGATGAATACTTGGCCGCAAATATCGCGCACCGGCTGCCCGACGAGGGGCAGATCGTCCCTACCCCGGAGCCCTACGAGAGGGTAGTCTTTCTCACCCACTTCGTCCGCGGACTGGGGTTTCCCCTACACCCTTTCGTCTGCGGCCTCATGTTCTACTACGGGCTAGACTTCCACGATCTGGCCCCAAACTTCATCCTCAATATCTCGGCGTTTATCATCGTGTGCGAGGCCTTCCTCCGCGTCCAGCCCCACTTCAGCCTGTGGCGGAAGACCTTCAATGTTAAGCTGAAGGTTGTAGGCGGCTAGCAAGCGGAATGCGGAGGTGCCATGGTGGGCAAAATGCCCAACGTTACATGGCTCGAGGGATCCTATGTGGAGACCATAAAGGGGTGGCAATCGGGGTGGTTCTACATCACCGAGCTGCGCGACACCAACTGGGTGGCGGCCCCCCGAGTTTCGATCCGGAATCCCCATGCGGCTCACCTCCTGGAAAGAGAAGGGCCTGTCCTGGGGCTCACCAATAGAGCTGGCCGGACTCCAGAAATGTATCCGGAACATGATAAGCAAGAAACTTCAGCTTGTCAACGTGGTCTAGGTCATGCTCTTCCGCCGGATCCTCCCGTGTCAACAACGGGCGTTCAATTTATGGGAGTTCGACCCGACCCAACACCAGACCCTGCGCGAGCTTTTTGACACGGTGCACAAGGACGTTTGGAGGGTGCTATTCAAGGGCGCCGAGGTCCCCCCTTCCCTTACCGAGGACCGCGGACTTAGCGCGAAGCGCCCTGCGAATCCGGTAAGTTTTTACACCTTATAAGGTTTTTATTTTTCCCGGCTTGATCAAGTGTGGGATCTGAGCTCCCATGCCTTTGACAGGACTGGGAGGAGAGAGCGGAGAAAATCAACTGCCCGGTGCCCCTGCCCGAAGATCCAGCCGACGCTCTTCTTATGAAGATGCTGTTTCCTACGCCTTATGAGGTGCCGGAGAAGAAGGCCCAGAAGAAGGCCGCAGGGACTCGAAAGAGCTCCCGCCGTCAGGATATATCGGACTCATCATCCGATAACTCCAAGACGCACTCCTCTCGCGAAGACGAGGAGGAGGAAGATGAAGATTCTCCCCCTCCAGTCGGGGGAGACAGGAAAAGGAAGGCCGCCCCAACCGGGGAGGCCGGAGGGTCGAAGAAGGGAAGGACTCCCCTTCCGGACTGCTCCACGACCGCCACTCACAGCGATGATGAGTGGTTGACCAGGGACAAGCCCCTGGCGAAGTCATAAGTATTCAGATACCAGAGTGATTCATGGTACGCTTTTATTGCACTGCTTCTCCTTACGCCGAATATAATTGTGCAGTCCGCCTCGCGCCCGCATTGACGTATCTTCGTCGGACAGTTCTTGGACCCGTCGGCTATGAGTAGCGGATCACTTTCGACCACCTCCTCCCCTCGCCCTACAGATAACATCGAGGTGTTGTCTCAAAGGGCACCACGAGGGAAGATGGTCCTGGAGGCGCCTCAAGGCGACCTTCCGGACCCTGGGCGCAAAGGGAGCAAGACCCCCGCGGGCACCAAGTTCGGCTCCAAGCCGAACACCGCACCGGGACCATCAGTGGTCCTGGACTCCGGCAGGCGGCCTCTTCTAAGAGAGGCAAGCCGCCCGTGCCGGTGACCTCCGTCCATCCGGAGTCACCAGACAACTTGTTGGAAGTGCTTAGCGGCGCTTCCATCGACGAGGAGCACCACACTATAATGAGTGCGGTGATCGAGAAGGTTAGGTCTGCCAAAAGTGGACTAACCGAAGCTTGCGCCAGCCTCCTAACCGGCTTTGAGGTAAGTAGTCAAAATATATAAAAATATTACCGCATAGACAGTATCCCCTGATGCTCTGTTAGGCGTCCGCGAAGAAAAGCTGAACAGAGGATCAAATGATAACTACAGGAGTCTAATCCGAATATGTCTATATGCGTATGTAGGCTTCACTGTTGGCCGCTGCCGCACATACTGCGGAGATCGCCGCACTGAAGCTAAACCTCGAGCGGACCGAGGGAGAACTTGGCCTTGCTAGAAAGCAGCTCGAGGAGAACAAAGGTAAGCAATACCTTGTCTACATAAAAAAGGCTTTGGTTGCAAGATAACAGTGTCATCATGGATGTACCAGGGTCTACGACCGAAGTGGTGACCCTGAAGTAGTTGCTCACCGAGGCCGAAAACAAAGTGGCCAAGGAGCGCACCGAGCGAGAAAGACACGAAGCCCGTGTAGGCGAGGTGCAGCAAGAGCTCCAGGCGCTTGTCAAGAAGCATGAATCCCTGGAGCTTGACTCGAAGACGCGAGAGTCCGAGCTTGCCAAGGCCCTCGAAAGCGCAAAAAATGCCAAGGCCAAAGCCCAAAAGGCCCTCCAGGGAATTGAGGCGGTGAAGAAGATAGCGGCGGGTAAGGCATTCATTATGCAAAGTAGGCATGCGAAAGAAAATTTCCTTTTCCTTACCCGAGTTCGGAGCTCTTTAGGAGCGTTCGCAGATCTTCCCCACAGTGTGTCTGATGCCAAGGAATTCTACCGGGCCAAGGAGGGAAGCTCGATGGAAAAGTTGTTCTGGTCTCAGTATACTGGGACCGAACACCAGATGCCCGTGAGCGACCAGCTGAAGCAACTGGTCGAGCTCCACAAGGTGGCCGAACAGGCCATGAAGGGCTTTATAGTCCGGATGTGGCCTGGCGATTCCCTTCCTAACAGCTACTTCGGCCTGGTGAGGCGGCTTGTGGATGCCTGCCCACGACTGGAAGTCATCAAGCGGTCCGTCTGCATCGAAGGTGCACGCAGGGCTTTTGCCCGTGCGAAGGTGCACTGGGCGAAGATGGACGCCGAGAAGCTGGTGAAGGAGGGGCCGCCTTAGGGCAAGGAGCATCGCCACCCCGAAATGTATTATGAAGGTGTCCTGAAGGGTGCCCATCTCGTGGAAGACGAGTGTACCGAAGATGTAATCTTTGAATGAACTTGCTCGTGTGATCCTGTATTTATGAAAACTAGTTCATGCTCGTTATGCAACGCTTTTGTATTTAAGATATTACCTTCTGTGCGGCCGTTTATAAAATCTGAGAGTTGCTAGTCGTCGGCTTATGCCCCCATGCAACTAGTGCTGGGGTGTTCGGGATAAATCTGAGCACTCTTTTTCCCATTTTTGGGTCCTTCGAGGGAGGTGTTCAGCGCAACGAACCAGGCAATCGGACTATAATGCTTTATCGCTCTCACTTAGCCATAGAAGTCTACAATTTTAAATTTCGGCGAAGCCCCTAGTCTTCGGAAGGCCGAATTTGGGGCGCTATACATGCCTAAGTTAAACAAGGCCGACTCCTCGCCCGAAGCGGAAAAAAGTCTTTAGGGACTTGAGACCTCTCGAACAGCGACCAGCTCTCGCCTCATCATGACAGTCAGTTTTAGCTTTCTCTACTGAGGTGCTCAGCCGGAAGAACTGGGGCTCAATCGCAGTAGTTCTCCCAGTGCTACCTTAGCCGATATAACGGAACGTAAGGTACCAAATCATGAGAGCCGGGCAAACCCAACTATTGACCCAAGACATGATTCGGAGCTGATGCATATAATGCTATAAGTTCGGGGTGCCGCACTGTCAGAAGTGTTCGGACTTCTCACACCGAATTATGGGGTATACAGAAGCCCCTGGCGCATGAGCCATACCACAGTGTACGGGTGCTGATTGTCATAGATGAACATATATCTATATCTATACCTCTATCCCCGTGGGTTCACCGTCACAATACGCTTTCTCCTGTGAATTTACGCTTTTAGTTTGAATTTAAAGCATATATGTGAGGTGGTACTAATTTGGGGAACCACGTCGCAAAATTTTCGTATGTACATGATTTGTCGTCCGCACTACTACCTGGGCCTTGACCTGAAGCATTGCCACTTGGGCCTCAGACTCAACTCGCAGACCATATAGGAATCAGCCCCGAAGAGAAAGAAAAAGCCACGCCGTCGTCTGGCTCTGCCAATCTGCCGCTGCTTTTCCCTCTCTTATTGATCTCTCTCGCCCCTCGTCGCATAATCCCACATCGCTACTTTACAGTTAATGTCATCGATTCATATACGCGCGCCTTGGTGATTCAACAAGAGGCAATGGAAATCAAGGGAGGAACGAACCGAACCGAACCCAGAGGAGAGACAGAGCAGGCTTGGGGTGGCAGTGCACCTCGGCGGCGGTGCCATGGCCTGCTGGCCAGATGGAAAGGAGACGGACAGGACTGGGAGGGGATCGTGGGTTAGGTGGGCTTCCTGTGAGGTTAGTCTCAGGCCGTGGCTAGCTGGGTCGGTGACACCATTCCTCAAAAATATACGGGGTCAATTCAAATTGTGTGGTTGGAATTTCTTATTTCAACTATCTCCATCCTAAAGTACCTTCTTATTTCAACTATCCCTAAAAAAACCTTCTTATTTCAACTTCCCTTTTTATTGAGTTAAACTTTGCCAGGAGCATTTTTTCGAAAATCTATGTCCTTTTTTATATTATATTTTCCA